>NC_056744.1:447318392-447428392 GCF_019279795.1 Protopterus annectens | reverse complement strand
TTTGTCAGGCTTTGTCCAGATTTCCTCATGAAGAGGTTGAGAGGTATGATATGTATAAATGCTGGAAATGTGGATTTTTCACATACATTACCAGAATATCATATGGTCCCAATAAGGAATTCTGCAGGCTTAGATATACATGCTGTCACACTGTAGTAGTAAATGTGGAATTTCTTGTGAGTGCTTAGAACAGAGCTCTAACCATGTGCTAGAACTTTAATCTTCAGAGAAGCAATTCTCCTTGTGATATAGGATATGGCAAATAGTGTGTTTATTTGTGACTGGCACAACAACAAATATTCATGTTTTTGGCTCCATTTGCATGGTTACTTTTGTTATGCAAAATATTGCTGTGTGTGCAGAGAATTCACCTTGACTCTGAATTATACAAGATTTTCACATAGCACACCCAACGCACTAGTTCTGTAGAGAATGTACATGTCTCTCAATCTTGCCAACAGACTTCAGTACTATTCAGTAGAAAAATCTTGATCTGTACTTTCACATTTAATAGAAATACCCAGTCAACAAAAGCAAATAAATAATAACAGGCAATAATACAAAAGATTTGGGTACATTTCTAAACAAAGGCCCAAACTTTCACATTAGCATGCTGAATTCATTCAGGAGTTCTAATCTCTCTCCATAACTTTTTAATGACACCAATCAGTTTTATTATTTTATTTAACAAAGTATCTAATCTATTAAGAGGAAGTAGGAAGGTCTTTCAGGAGTAGATTAAATGAGGCAAAAGAATCTGATTATGAAAACAATTAAAATCTTTCATTATTTTCAGTTTTGTACACTTCCATAGAGTGTTTGCAGTGCCTGTTATTAAACTACAGGTCTCATCAGGCAAACATACGTTTCACTCAAAAGTGGATGCTTTTAGAAATGGAAACATTTAAAGGACAAGTGGACCATTATTTTGGGAATACATAAAGAATTATTTTTTTGGCACTGAATCATGGTTATTAGTTTACATTCTTTGTCACTGATGTCTCACACATCGTTTCAATAAATATCTACCTTTTTGTGTTCAGTGGCAATAAGTATTACCCAGCCTGACCTGGGATGTCATCTGTTATGGTTTCTCAGGATTAAAATGTTTTTGTATCCCTACTCAGTGAAAAATGATATAATTCTGGGCCTGGTATTTTCTGAGGAGATGTACTCCATCTCTCGTGGCTCTTGGAGTGAGCAGTTCCTGTTTGTGTTCCCAATGTTCCCCCGTTTTAGAGGCAGTTTTTAAGCACTAGGTAGAGGGAGAGACAGAATGATTTGTGTAACTCTTATCCATTCTCATTCAATCAGACTCTTGACATTCAGATGCTAGCAGATAAGTTACTGCTGTCTCTACCCTACTCTTAGGAGCCACTGACACACTCCCAGTTGTTATAATCTATGCCTCTAGTTCCAAATTTCCATGCTTGGCATTTAACATTTCATTTTCCCATTTTGTCAGTAAGATTTTTCTCCTTAATAAGACTTGTTTTGCTAGATGAAATGTTATCCTTCCTGAACAATGACATACAGGGAGCTTGTTTCATTTTTTTATTAATACTTCATTAGCCCATTAACCTTTCTGGCCATGATATGAAAGCCGGCATCACAAACGGTGAAAAAGAAGAGAGTCCCTGCTGTTAGATCATTTACTTGCCCTGTCATTTTGAGTGAGATTGTGATAAGAATTTGATACAGAAGGCAAACAGAACTGAAAATGTTAGAGTGAATCGGCTGCTATTTGTTGTGCATCACTTACCCTAATGCTGTTAAATAAGAAAAAAGAAGCTAATGATCAAATGGAAAAAAAATACTCAAGAGTTAAAATTAACAGGTGTCTCCTTTATAAACATTTAATACACTGATTTTTTATATGCATTTATTATCAGTTCCTTAATAGAAAAGAGGTGTCATCATTTACACATTACAGCTGCAGCTATAATTTGGATCATGCAGTGCTTCTGTATAAGCGACGCTTGGGCTTATACGTTTGATTCATTGTACATCTTAAAAGTGTCAGAGCCATTTTTTCAAGTAATGATAACCTAATTATTCTTAATATAGTAATATTTTTCTCAAAATGACCTCTTCACATGAAAATAATAGTTACAGCCTTGCTGTCAGCATTTACTGTCCTTACTAAGCAATACCATAACTCTACTGAGACATCCATTTCTGAATAAACTAGAAAGCCATAATCAATATAATTGAATTCTACAAAATAAAGATTGCCTTACATATGCTTATTGCTGCAAAACTGTATCTGCCTGGTTTGATTGCCCTACAGTAAAATGGAAAAATATGGAAATGCAATAAAGAACGAATGTACATAGTAAAATCTCCCCTGACTTCAGAAACTGTTTGGATATCCAGGTTAGAAAATACACACAGACATACAAGTATGCCAGACGATGAAGGCCTTCTGTGTCTGTTGTGTCCATATTAGTGTTGCAGCTGCCCCCCCTCACCTTTGCTTTGTCCAAAACAGGACACTGTGCATTTCATGCCACATCAGCAACACCCTTTATATGTCAAGGTTGACCTTAATATTTGTTTTATCTTATTTCTGTGTTTTGAACTCCAGTATTTTATTCACTCCATTTGTTTACTAGGCAAGTTCAGGCCTGTTTTTTTTTCCACAGTTAACACTAAAGCACTAGTCTGATGGAGTAAAACTGTCAAGAGTTGCACAATATGTAGGTGTTACCTAAAGGGATCAAACCCAGGACTATAGCATGAAGCTTATAAAAAGCTTGTAGGATGAACCTATTACAGTGGTACCAGACTTCTTGCCAGTTTCCTGCTGGTGTTCATCAGAGCTTATCAACACAGCTCACCAAAGAATCGCCGTTATCTCTGGATATTTTGCCTTATCTATCCATTTTAGAGTTGTCATGCCAAAGCATGCAGTTAACTGTTTGCACAGCCTACAACAATAAAAATGTATTGTATCAGTCACTGTCCACTGTAAACAAATGTTATCAGTACTGTAAGCAGTGATAGATATCATTAACATATAACTTTTTTTTTCATAGCTTGTACTGACAGAGCTCTACACAGGCTGATTTTATAAAATTAATAAGTACATTACTTGTTAGTAAGTAACAGTAGTTATTATCTAGGAAGATAAAACACATAACTGACTAACCAATGGAGATAAACAATTCCCAACACACACGCGCACACACACACATACACACACACACACACACACACACACACACACACACACACACACACACACGCACAAGCACACAGAGTTGTCATATCTGTTTCTCCATGTCCTGTAAATTAGTTGAAATATCTTCTTCTTATATATGAAGTGGAGACATGAAAAGGATAATCAGATTGTCCTAATCATTCATGCATTTCCCCAAGTCTGTTGCTTCTAATTGTGATGAGTTGAAATCACCATTTCTAGACAGTCACAATGACACCCTGGCAGGCAATTAAGCAAAAAGTTAATTTTCTATGGCTCATGCTACCCTATTGCTGGGAGTGTCCACCCAACCATTTTATTTCATATATCTTTCTAGTCTATCTAGAACTAATCTGTACCACAAGAATATTTTCAGGCTTCTAATATGATACTTTAGGGCATCCAAATCAATGTCTTGGCTAGCCTTCCGCAATTCTTGAATTTAGCCAAGCTAGACTTTCCACTGTGTGATTCCTTAGAACCTCTTGTACTAGAGGTAAAATGGGATATATGCAAATGATCCCTTAAAGACATCAGGGATTTCAGCTATATGGCAGTTCTGAATGACCATGACTTTTTTGCTTTTTAAGTCTGTTATGGACAAATTCAGGTCAATAAAGCCAAACCCCACTAGCTGTGGACATGGATGTTTCAGCATTCTTATGGCCTCATCAGCACAGCATAAGTGGACAGTTTGGCTAACCTTTGAAAACACAGGGATGTCATACTCAGATAACGTCCACAACCATTAAGGTGGCTGCAAAATATCCCAACTAACAAACTAAAACAATGAGTAACAAGGTCACACAGAAAAAAAAATCAGTAAAAACTAAAAGAAAAATTGTTTTTTGTGTGTGACCTTGTTACTTACTCATTGTTTTAGTTTGTTAGTTGGGATATTTTGGAGACACCCTAATGGTTATGTGAAACACCTGATGTCCTTAAGGGGTCATTTGCATATATCCCTTGTTACCTCTAATACAAGAGGTTTTAAAGAATCACACAGTGGAAAATCTAGCTTGGCTAGATTTTTGTTTTAGATTTTACTGATTGTTTTTTTTTTTGTGCGACCTTGTTACAATTCTTGAATTTGATGCTTGCTTCATTTCCAGTACCAAGGAAGACAAACTAATGGGTTCTATAAATTATCACATAACCTGACAGATGCAGACCCTGACCTGTGGCCACAAGCCAGGTCTTATCAGTTGCAGAAACTGTGTAGCACATCTTTTGCCCCCCTTTAAAATCTTTCCAGCAACTAGAATCCTTGAGTCTAGCTATTTTCTGGGATATAAAAAAAAATACTTTTCATCTCACACTTAAAAGCCTGCTAGAATGGCTACTATAACTTTCTGAGTCTTGCTTGTGTCCACTATTAATTTGTGAAGTGCAGTATCAAGTTCTCTTCTTATTTAACTTTTATGGTGTAGCTGAGATTTTTGAGATCTAAGGGCTTTATTAATAGGGCTGGATTGTGGTGGACCAGAACCCTCAGGTAGTTGCCCAGTTGTATGTAGAACTAAGGGCATGGGAGACGTCATGGTATTTTTCCATTCATTCAGGGGCAATTGTGTGCTACACAAACGATCTTAATTTGTTCACAGATAAGGACACTTTCTTTTGAATAGACTTGGAATGTATAAATTAGACCTTGTGCTTCTCTCAGAGCCTCTCGTCCATGAATAAGTGCCTGTTCCAAAGTGAATTATCCCTGAGCAGGATTAGCAGGATCCCCTAGGAGCAGGCAAGGTAATTTCTTAGCTAGTATGTTTCATGCTACCCATGTCATCATTCATATGGACTACAGGTAGCACACTGAGCAGACATGCCCTAGCTCCCTATTAACTAGGGGGTATCATTGTTACATTTAATCACTGCAGTTCAGTTTTTCTCCAAAGACAGGTTGCCCTGAAGTGGTTGTAAGAATGAACTACTACATTATTGATGTTGTAAGAACTCCTTTCTGATATATAAACAAATTTGGGATCTATCTGTTGCACCATTCCTTCAGGACAATCATTTGTTTAATTACCATTCTAAACTCCATAGAGGGCAAGGCATCAATTTTAGCCATATGGATAGGTGCCTTTTCTTGTGGGAAGTGTTGGAATTGCCACATAAATATACAAAAGCCTGAGCAAGAACTTATGGTTATGCAGTGCTACTATTTCACTGAGAGGAGTATTGTTTATCATGGTAGGTAACCTCTTTTTTACAAGTTCATACATACCACTCTCACGTTATATAAGAGGATGTCTTCCAGGTTGGTGGTGATAAGAAAATGAGATATTGTATTTGATATGTGTTAGAATTAAATTTTAAGGAAAATTTTACTAACCATGAAGGATGCATTTTTCAAGTCAGGACATACTGAGATGAAAGTAAGGTGATCTGTCAGATTAGGGGAAAAAGCACTGGAATGGCAATCTCTGGGTTGGTCATTGTTTTTATACATCATCTGCATATCATGTTATCTTACATTTTAACATTCCCTCCAGGTTACCATGTCTGTAGACAATTGTCTGATCACTTGAGAGAGAAAGAGAGAGAAATATATAGAGAGAGTGGGAGGGACTAGGAAAAGAGCAGCAAGTAATGAAACAGTAAATACTCTGCAGGTGGAAAATGGAGTTTCAGCAAACCAATGGTTTTACAAATGGCCTCTGGCCAATGTATTCTGTAAGCTCTATATCTAAATATTTGGGAATTGTGTAATGTTCTTCCATAAGAAGGCTCAGCTCATGTTGTTGAAGTCCAGACACACATCTAAACTAAGAAAGATGGTAAGAATGTCTACTCACTGAGTCCATCCTCTTCCTGCTACCTGGGGACAAAACCTACTTGTCCCCGTGTAGCGGTAGGATGGTTATTGCCTTTAATCTAATCTTCATTAGGCACTGAAATTGGTGAGTAAAACTCTACACTCAAAGGAATCTTATCTGTTTTTTTTTCTATTTTGTAATTTAAGAACCAGGAATATAAAGTCTCACCTCAGTGGAAGTTTCCCTCTTTGTATAATATAACTGAAGGTTCACAATCCTCACCTTTGGTCACTGTCAAGTTTGGAGTTTGTTTGACAGTCTGTGTGGAGGATAAGAGTTGGGATAAAAGTTGTGAGTTGTTAACAAGTTGCTTTCTTTGGTCCAGGGTTTGATTCCCTTCACCTCCATTTGCCTACTGTGTGACTCTGAATAAGTCTCTTAAGCAGACAGTGCTCTGAGGCAATAGGAAAATTAGGCTAGGTTATTTTCTGGTCCCCCATATTGCATGCCAGTTAGCTACTTATGAACCTCTAAGAGGATGGTTACAGAAGACATGGTTTGGATTTGAACACCTTATAGAATTCTGGAACCAGGGGCCTTATTTAGTTTAAATTCCCTAATGACCCCTCAGCAACTTAAACCAAAATGGGGAAGAGTAACAGCTACTTACCCTTTTGCAATGGAAGTTTTGGTAAATTAAGCCTCTCTACAAAGTGGATATTCTCATCTACTGCCCAAAGGTCCCACAGAAAGACTCACACTCCTTCATAATAACTACAACATAGCCATGGAGCAGAAGCAGACCTCCCCATTAGTGGTCCTGTCAGTTCACTAATGCCTTATTACCTCACTTTATTTATTTATTTATTTACATTTGTTTGCCGGGAAAGTCCGACTGGATACAGGTCCATTTTCAGCGAAGGCCCGGGGAGAAAAGCTCCACAGTACAATAGAATGCAGGACATGAGAGAACAAAATATAGAACATACAATTGATTTTAAATACATAATAGGTTAGAAGGTACCAGTTTTAGTTAGTACAGTAGACAGTCATTGAGGTAAATAGTAAAACATTGAGGTACATAGTCAAAAACTAAAATAAAGTTTTTTTTTTTTTTTGTTTTGTTTTTTAACCAGTATCTGGGTTTACAAGCTTTTTAGGCAAATCTGTTTATACTTATCTGAACATATGACACAATTGGATTTAACCTGGAGTGTAACATGAGCATAGCCAGTTAGTTAAGTAATGGGTTTTAAGAAGTTTTTTGAAATGATTGAAGGAGGTGTTAGAAGTTATATGGATTGGTAGTGTGTTCCAGGTTTTGGCAATGGCGCTGGCAAAGAGTGATTTGCCAGCATTGTTTTTATGTTCAATGACAGTTATTAGGTTCTGGCTGTTAGATCATATATTTATGTGAATATGTTTGGGTAAAATTTTAGCTATTAGATGTGATGGTGAATATGGCACAAGCATTAACAATTCTAACACAGGTATGATCTTTTACATCCATAAGTTTCCACTGTCACTGCTTTTTAAGCTTCAGTGCCGCCACTGGTATTGCTGAAAAAAACCTGTGCTTTCCTCCTGTCTGTGTTTTATATACTCCAATGTATAGCAACATATATACATTTTCTCATTAGATTTTCAGTTGGCTCCATCTTTGACCCATTCCAACAGCTACCCAGTGCCAAAGGTTGTGCCTGGTTCTGTTGTGTAACATGATATACCCAGTTACCTAACTTGGTATGATTACCTTTATTTCAGAATACACTTTGTTAATGCGCCAAGAGTGTCCCCCTATCAACTCCGGTAGCATAAACAATTGGTCAGACAAGGGGAGAATGTATATTTGACACCTGTAAAAGCATGTTCAAGTCTGTAGGAATAGATGAAAATGCCTAGCTACTCAATTCCAGTGGAATAAAATGCACCCACTTAGTCTCATGGGTGGAGTAACCTATGACAATATATTAGTCTGAAGTTTCAAATACCCCTGAGACATACAGACCTCTGTACTGGGGAGTAGATTTGGTTTTCATACATGCTTCCATGCTTGTAGAACAGGGCAGTATTCAGATCCGCCCTAGGATAATACAATTTTTTTACCTTCAATACTAAACCTACCTACACCTGTCTAATGGCTTTAGTAGATGCTGCTGAGACTGATGGAGGCTAGAGTGAATATCCTACCACATCACTACAGCAGTACTGTAGGTAAATGGACTGAAAGATCCCTGTGATGTTGAATTAGAACAAAGCAGATATCCTCCATCTATCCATCAATGCTATAAATAGCTTGTTCTGATCAGGACTATGGTGGTAACAAGATGAGAAGGACAGATTAAACTTTCCTTCTCACAGTAACAGTTCCCACCACATCCTGCAGTATCACCAAGCAAGTTGAGAGATTTGGCTTGCCCCAGAGCCTCTTCCACCTATAATGTCCATAGTACATTCACCCTTGGAGATTCTCAGGTGGCATTCTGAGTAGGTGTCCAGATCACCTCATCAGATACCTCTCAACCGAGAGGAGCAATGTTGAGCTCCTCGCTGTTACAGAAAGGCAACTCAGTACCCCTGTGAAGGAACCTTATTTCTGCCTCTTGCATCCATGATCTCACCCTTTTGGTTGCTATCCAAAGCTTAAGACCAGAGTTAAGAAAGAGAACATAAATTTAATCTAGTTTCAGTCCAAAAAAAAAAGTGTGCTGGTAGACTGGCTAAACTGAATTGTCCACATGCATATCTACGGTGTTTATTTTTCACCTTGTGACCTGATCTGAGAAGGACCAGTTCACTTAACTGGTTAACAAGTAAAATAAATAAATATGTAGGCAGTTATTTAGTAGTTGCTGTGGTGTCAGTGATGTGCATTTCAGTACAGATGCTGAGCTCGCACAGGTGGAAGGTAAAATCATAACATTTAATATTTAAACTTTGCAGCATGTAAGAGAGTGAGTAAAAATATGAATTATCCATGATTCTTCCATAGTGTGTTGCAGTTATTGAATGGCATAATTTAAAACATATTTTAACTTTCTAAAATAACTACATTGTATGAAGTGAGCTCCATTTTTTGTCCATCTCTCTTTACTGGCATAAGTCAACACAGACCTGATATGCACTACACATGTGTATGATCTAACACATTTACAGTATAATGATGTAATGTTGCATGAATGATATAATGATGTAATGTAGTTACTACATCTGTAAATGTGCCAGTAAAAAAAATAGATAAAAAGAGATTTTTTAAGTAGGGTGGTGTAAGTGTATTTAGGTGAATAACTGTTACTATAAATGAATAAAGTTAACCCGGTCACCAAAACGATAAACAACCTTGAAATGAAACAGTATGATGACCCAGTAGGTAAAACAGTAAAGCATAGACCGAAGCTGCCCCAGGAAACACAAGTTTAATCCACAAGCCACAAACAGTTCACATAAATGCCTATAATACACAATACGTTTTCGTTTCTCCTACTTCATCAGATGTGGGCTGTTTCCAAAGCTAATACCTTTTATAAAGCACATTATTTCAATTAACAAATCACCTTTGCTGAGCAATCAACTTGTAATTAAAAAAAGTGCTTTTGTGCTTTTAACCTGATGTTAACATTTTATGTTTAACATGATAAAAATTTAAAGATGTATGCAATACATTACTAAATCACATAATCTTATTATAAATAACCATCCACTTTTAAAACTGTGTTCAATTTTGGTAAAATGCATGAATAAATTAAAAAAAACAATAACTGTTACTATTTAAAGAGTGAATTCTATGCTAACAAAAAGTGCTACATGCATTTTACTACATCACAAGGCAAAAATGGTGCATGTGTGATTTGTACTGATCTGTGTTTCAGTACTACTGCTGAACTCAGTTGTGTAGGATACTGAGTTTTATTTCTTGAATGGAGAGCACTTTTATGGGAGGAAAAAAGTCTGTTGTATAATATATGCTCATCTAGCCTGATTGAAGGGTCCTTTCTGTAATACACCATTTTTTTGACATAAGAAAAAGTATTTTAAATCTGTTGTCTTGCATGTGTGTGTGCATACATACATACATACAGTATATATATATATATATATATATATATATATATATATATATATCTGCCCTAGGGCATTTATAAGCCTAGCCAGAATGTGTATGGCTTTCGCCACCCATTTTAAATTAATTTTGCTATGCCCTTTTTCGAGGTTAGTATACTGTGCCTCTGTCTAACAGTGACACAGAAGTGATACCCGGGGTAAACCTACGATCTCCCATCCACTCATCAAGATTCCTCTTGAAGAGAGTCAGTGAGGGACTCTGCCTAACCTGGACTGGGATTTTATTCCAGAGTGAAGGGAGCCTCTGGGTTATGAATCTGTCCCTCCAGCATGTCCTATTTATTTCAGTGCTGAGGTTTAAGTCCCTCGAGCGTAGCTCGATGGGATTTGGATTTTCTGAGGTGCAGCATGTCCATTAATTCCGGGTTGGACATGGCTTTATACATCAGGCACAGATCGCCTCTGAGCAGGCGGTATGCCACTGAGTAGAGCTGGAGTTTCTTTAACCGGCAGCATACGGCATCTGTTTGAGCCCCTTGATCCTCTTGGTGAGGTACTTTTGGGGTCTTTCCAGTTGCTGCAGGTGTCTGGTAAGGTACATCCCAAAAGGGGCATTGTACTCAATTATGGGCCTGATGAGGGATGAGTAAAGAGGCACGATGACCTCCCTGATCTAGATGTGAATCCCTTCATGATTAGGTGGGCTATATAAAATGTTTTTCTAACCACTTTGGCCACGTGGTTGTCAAATGAGAGATTGCTATCAACTTGGGTCCCCAGGTCCCTAATTACTTCTTCTGTACTTAATGGATTACCACCTATGTGGTAATTTGTGGGCACTTTGTTTTTGCCAAAGGGGATGACTATACACTTTTTGGCATTTAGCTTGAGGCCATGGCTCTGGCACCAGTTGTCTGTTTCTATGAGGCCCTTTTGGAGGATGCTTGTTGGCTGGAGAGTCTATTATGGCGCCCAGTTTGCAGTCATCTGTGAACTTGGTCAGCCACAGTCCTTCCATGTTGGCCTGTACCTCCAAGAAATATATACCAAACAAGAGAGGTCCCAGGACTGAGCCTTGTGGGATGCCACTTGTAACTGGTTTGGAGTCTGACATGGCTCCAGCTATTCTAACCATGTGGGTTCTGTTCTTGAGCCAGTTTGCAACCCATCTAGTGACATAGGGGTTTATATTTAAGCTGATGAGCTTATCTATAATGCCTGAGTGGGGTATTGTATCGAAGGTTTTGCGAGGTCCAGGTAGGCTGTGTGGACCACCTTCCCCTTGTCAATGGCCTTGGTGACTGTTTCAAAGAAATCGACCAGGTTTAAGAGGCAGGATCTGCCCTTAACAAAGCCGAACTGGGTAGGATCCAGTGTCTGTAGGTCCCCAATATCTTTATTTATAAGGTCCATGATGATCCTTTCCATAGCTTTGCAGACCAAGCTAGTGAGACTTATGGGGCGATAGTTTCCAGGATCCGTTGAGGCACCACCTTTGTGGAGAGGGACCACTGTTGCTGTACGCCACTCTTTGGGTACATATCCTGTAGTAAGGCTGAGATTGAACAGTAGTTTTAGGTTTGGGTTTAGCTCTTCTTGGAGTTCATGTAGGACGCAGCCCGGGACACCGTCTGGTCCCATTGATGCTGTGTTTCTTGCTTTGGAGAGGGCAGCTCTTACCTGAGCATCTGAAATGTCAGGGGGGCAGCACTCTGCTGGGATAGATATTAGCCCTTTTGGTGGGGAGGGGGGGGAGTTTGCACTGAACCTGTCAGCTAGGATGTTGGCAATGTCTGTGGGTTCGGTGTATTTTTTGTCATTTTGGACTAATTCTGAGCATATCTGGGAATTCCCACCCGGGTTCCTAACATAACTAAAGAAAGCCTTGTGATTATCCTTAGTGTCCTGGCAATTTTTCTCTCGAAGCTGGCCTTAGACGATTTTATGAGTGCCCGTAGTTTTTTGCTAATACTGATCAGAGATGCCTTCCCTTTTTGGGATTTTGCTCTGTCATGTAGTAGCTTCCTCCTTCTATTGTATAGTTTGTTTATGGCTGGGGTCCACCAGACAGGACATCTGCCTTTGGAGGATTGGGTCTTGGTTTTATTTGGGATTGCATGATCCATGCATTCCTGAAGGTGTTCATAGAATGCGTTTATAAAGGATTTTGTGGTCTGGGCCGTATTATCCACAGGCTCAGGGGCTTTGAAGGATTCCACCTCGGTTTTGAGGAGTGTGAAATTTGCTTTAGAGAAGTTTTTCACTGTGGTTTTCTGGGCATGTGCTGGGGTTGGGATGTGAATATCCAGTGAGATTAGTTTATGGTCTGATCTTACCAGTGAGGGATATACTTCTGGTCTGGAGCATAGAGTCCCCATGATGGTGATGATCAGGTCCAGTATGTTTTCCCCTCTTGTGGGAGTGGTAACAAGTTGTTCCATAGCATTTGAGTTTATAAATTCTAGGAACCTTTGGGCTAGGGTGTTGGAGCTAGAGTAATGCTCCCAGTCTATGTTTGGGTAGTTGAAGTCACCCAATATAATGGTGTTTGGAGAGACCTTCATATTTTCCAGTGTTCTCAGGAAGGCCGAGTGGGGTTCCTGGGTTTGGGAGGGTGGTCTGTAGCAGGCTATAAACTGGAAGGCAGTTTTACCCACTGTTAGTTGCACATGGTTAGTCTCTGATGCTTCGTGCTGTGCCACCAACCTGGAGGTGTGGGTATCTTTGACGAATATTGATACTCCCCCTCCTTTTGTGGTTCGGTCCAAGTTATGGGGCTGAAAAGCATGGTATGAGGTATATCTACTTCAGTAGATCAAACTGTTACAAGTTCGAACTACATATGGCCAAGACCATATGTTCGAACTCGTAAAAGTTCGAACACTGAAATAAAAACACATAAAACAAAAAAAAACACAAAACTAAACATCTATAGCAGGGGGGCTATGCTCCTCTGCACCCCCCCACACCCCCTTACTTAAATATACCAACTCCAAGATCACATTATATTGCGGAAATGGGAAATCTTTCCTTTCCGCTCTGTACAGAGATCTCCATTCAGTCCGATCGAACTTTTACAAGTTCGAACATATGGTCTCGGCCATATGTGGTTCGAACTTGTAAACTTTCGATCGACTGAAGGGGACCCATATATATATATATATATATATATATATATATATATATATATTTATACACACACACACACACACACACACACACACACACACACACACACATATTCTGACCAAACTCAGGTTTGAACCCCATACCTTAGAGTTGTGAGACAGATAACATGCATCTGGAGCGTCTCTCCCCAGGCCTCTGCTGAAAATGGGCTCTGTCCCAGTCGGACTTTCCTGGTAAACAAATATTAAATAAATAAACATAAAATAAATAATTCCAATTCCATTGTGCTGCCTAGACAATTCATATGATTGTTAGTAGGTCAACATAAGAAGAGATGAAATCAGAAGCAAGGTTGGCATGGACATGTTTAACATTTTGAAGGGATAAGAGGGATGGAATATGATACAGTGGAGAGCATGCATTACTTTGAATGAGATAGTGTGGGGCACGTATGAACACTAGAAAGTATGTCCAATGGGGCCAAGATGGAAGATGCACCATTGTTCCTCATTATGTTCCTGTTAAGTGAGAGAGAGAAAGAGAAAAGCAGAGACAAACAAGCAAGCACTGTGGAAATAAAAGTAATCATCTGCAGCTGTGAGTGAACTCTGGTCCCTACAGAAAGCTTAACAATGAATACATGAAACTGTACTCTGGGATGTTTGTGGAATAATGTAAAATATGCTACTTTTATTTCTACAGACAGGTTAATATATTATGTTACATAGGAGAGGGCTTTATTGGACTTGGAAAATATACCTTCAGAGATACAGAGGTATATGTTGTTTTAAACCAGTAAGTTGTTGCTAGAAGTTGGATATAACCAAATTGCTGGCAGTAACCATCAAATGTGTCTATCTGACACCAAAGATATTCTGAACTACAGTGGGTACACAGAACTCAATGTCTGTAGTAAGAACAATTTCAGTCAAAGTCAATGACAGTGCCACTGTCATTAGTGCAATAGGTAGCATACTCATCTTTGGTGCAGGAAAATCAGATGGCTGTGGGTTCTATTCCCATCCTAGGTGTTCAAATTCATTTCCAGTAGTGGCACTGTAGTACAGTATATTCAGGTGGATGTGAAAGATACCATGGCACCAGTTGAAAAGATTAAGGGAAGTTCCCTGATGCCCTGGTCAAAATTCCCTTAGTAGTCTAAATATCAGTGTGGTTCTCCAACTGGCTAGGTCCTGTATAGTATACAAGCACATGTGTTACTGTACTTCAGCAAGTCATAACAGCCCTGTGTAATTTGTAACCTGATGAAGCGCACCTGTGTGTGCGTGAAAGCGCTCGTTTTATAATAAAAATAGTTTTATTCTTTTTCATGGTGGTTCCTAGCAGTTTTATTTATCTTCAGCCCTGCATAGCAACCAAAATGTTGTGATCCTTCATACTAATGGTGTAATGAGGCAGAATTTTGAGGGATAGCCAGACATTACATCTCTTTTGGTTAGGCATAGAAAATATTGTACAGTGGATATTGATGGGTGGAGGTGTAGTTAATTTTTTACAAGTCTGGTCCTGTTAAAACTCTACTCTCACAATCTATTCCATAAAATGGACTACTCAATGTTGTGACTTTTTGTTGGTCATAAGAGCAGAAATGCATTACCAGCAGTGGTATATGACAGCACCCAGCCCCATGATGGAGTAGCTACAGGAACATAAATTGACACTGAGTGAGAAAAGCAGGGTGATGCTAATTTTTCAGGTCACTAAGCAGTAGCTCTGAGGTTTTACCTAGTTTTAGAGCAATGGGAGCAGTGAAGCTAGTTGAGTTAGTTGCCTTATTAGGGATCGGGTCGAGTCACACAAAGTTCAGTAGACAGGTTAGTTTGGTTAGAGTTTAATAAATAAGGGATTGTCTGAGGCATTAAATGTTATAATAACAGTGGGATACAGCCCCAGAGGATATAACATTAAAAAATGAATTATTAAATATGGACAACAGTATATAGAACAATCGTTTTTTGACCATAGAACACCTGTTGTTGGATTGCATGTATGTGCGTGCATCTGGGTGGGTGAATTTGGTTGAAGTTATGGCTGTTAAGTCTTATTTTATTATTTCCCAGTTTTGAATTATGGATGTAATAAAGAAGGAATTACATAGATTTGATTAAAGGTGGAGCCTATAAAGACATGACTGTTGAATCATAACACTTAATTCAGTTAGACTTTGCAAAGATATTGCATTATGACATGTGTATGAGCACTAAATAAGCGCTGAATAGCAATTCTGAACAAGTACTGATTATGAATTCTGGACAAGGAGACACACTGAATGAGTGCTGTAATACATATATGTAATCCCAGTACATTACTTGTTATTACAAGGAGACACACTGAATGAGTGCTGTAATACATATATGTAATCCCAGTACATTACTTGTTATTACAAGTGATTTGTAAAGGATGCACGTTAGGGTTCTAACTAGTTTAATTCATCATTTCTTATTCGACACTCTGGTTTGTTCACGTACTACTCTGGTTGTTGTTGTCAGGTCAAGGAATAGAGAGATTGTGTGTGTGTGTGTGTGTGTGTGTGTGTGTGTGTGTGTGTGTGTGTGTGTGTGTGTGTGTGTGTGTGTGTGTGTGTGTGTGTGTGTGTGTGTGTGTGTGTGTGTGTGTGTGTGTGTGTGTGTGTGTGTGTGTGTGAGTGTGTGTGTGAGTGTGTCTGTGTGTGTGTGTGTGTGTGTGTGTGTGTGTGTGTGTGTGTGTGTGTGTGTGTGTGTGTGTGTGTGTGTGTGTGTGTGTGTGTGTGCAGCAGAATTAAGTTAAAATACTATTTTCTAATGATTAAAAGCAAAAAAAGATCCACTAAAGCAGGTTTTGTAGCTTTATTTAATATAGACAGCAGGCATGAACTGCAGTTCTGTGGACAAATGCTAACAGTGTTTTGCCTTTAATTTTGACATGGAAGGTAGTAATAATCTTGTTTTCCAGATCCTATCACATTATCTGCATGGCTAGATTATTGAGTCTTCATCATCTCTGGATAAATTTATAGCTGTGGCGATGCTTGGAATTTATTATCAGTCAATAGTGCTCAATACCCTAACAAGGCATGTAATAAGATATACATATTTAATGATCCGAAGTGAAACAACCTGCCGACAGGACATGATGGTTTGAGGTTTAATTTTCTGCCCCCCCCCCCCCAAGTTCCTTGACAAAGAACTCATGAAATATGTGATGTGCCTTTTACAACCACATAGATAAAACTGTTAGAGCTATTTAATTCTCTGACGTGATGCATAAAAATAGTTATCTTTCTGTGAATGTGTGCATGCCTGTTTCAGAATTTGCTGGAATGAATGCCTGTTATGTATTTACAAATTATGAAGTTCTAATTCAACATAGTGGAGATTTCAAAGGCAAATACCATGAAATGTGCGTGTGATGATTTGGTGTCAAATTTCCTTTGGAACCTCTTCTGTATTCATAAGAAAAAAGTGCAGAAATTTTCTTCCTGATCCAAAGGGGCCATGCTATTCTTCGTAAAAGGGTGCCTGTAACTACATTAAATTATCTTACTGAAATAAAATTATAGTGAAATCATCTTCTATTGAATTGGAGATGCTATGTTTGTTTTAAACATTAACCATGATAAAAATAAAATAATGCATCAACTTTACTTTCATAACCAACAGCGCATCTTGGAAAGATCATAAGTCCTTTGAGAACTGTGGTTATATGCTGTGATATAAATAGTATTAGACATGCAATATATAGTCACAATTATTTTACAGAGGCTGTAAGAGGGATATTATAATACAGTTAATTTGTTCAAATAAAAAAAATGGTACGTATTCTAGGGCTACACTTGCAAGAAGGAAATGTTTTACAAACGACACTGAGGAGATGGTCTGTCACAGAAAAAGTGACAATTACATAGAACACATCAGCTGACAAGGCTATGGAAGCAGATGTAACAGTGGCTGGATGTAATGATGTGAGAAGCATAACGTGTAATGGAGAGGATGAATTTAGTAGGAAGTAAAGAAAAATTATCTCCAGGAAGGGAATATTGTAATCAGGGAGTAGTTGAAATTCCTGACTTGTACTCAACACTTTTGTGCTGCTGTGTTCTAAAAATGCATCTTATTGTAGAATCAAGATCTTTAATGTGTCACTAAAGATGTCACACACATATACTTTTAGATGGCCCATGCTTTCCATTTTGGTTTCATTTATGTGTTTAGAAGTGGGACTTGCAGTGTCTTGATCAGGGTAAATGCTGCCCTTCAGAAAATGTAACTTGTACACTTTGGCTTATATGATGCTTGCTTGATTACACCCACGGCTGCAGCAGAAGACAGTTACATTCAATACTTTTCTATCAATTAGCTTTTAATAAGCTTGATCAAGCTTTGTGACAAAGCCTAAATGACTATTTGTAAATAAGGTGTAAGTTCATTCCATCTTATGGTGTATATAATAGCCAGCGTGGTAAAAGTTTCCAGTTCATAAAACACTCATCCTTTTTATTTTTGCATTGTGTAGTAAAAGTGCAGTGCTCTTAAACCCAATTGCTTTAGATAGTACCACATGGTACAGTGGACTGAGCATTTTGCTCTGCTGTGTTATGCTCTGCTATAAAATAAATCCAGAAAACAAATACACCAGTTGCTCTGGGATCAGCTATTTTGGTGCATGGTATATTGCTCTCCACAGGACATTTCCCCTCTTTTGTGAATATATTGTCCACAGCTGGCAGGACTCTGATTGGTGCGCTGCTGCTGGATTCCTTTGTAGTGCGCCCCCTCTATGCTCGACTGTATGTATGAGTTTGTGGTATTTGTAGCACTTACACATGCCCTGATGGTCCAGTGGAATTATAATAATATGCAAATGAATGACATATGTAGTTCATTCATGAATCACTCAGGTAAATAATGCTAAGGTGTTTTGCATCTTAGTGATTCAGAATACAGCTGAAAGTGTTTTTCTGTAGCTGGTAAAAATTTAATGTTAACAGCTGCTAGGGAACATGGCACAGAAAGGGAATTACATTAGATATGATACTATGTCATTATTATACATTTTAGAAATGGGACATGGGATAGAAGGTTTGTCTAGACAGAAGCATATAATTGCATTTTACATGACAGGGCATTTGGCTGATGTATTACTTTATTTTACAAGTGATTGGAGTTGGGGGAGCATTCCTAGGCACAACCATACCCTTCATCCCACCTTTAGCACGGTGTCTCTTGCGCTAAAATTTAATTTCATATACTTATGTATTCACACTGGTTTTCACTTTTTTTTTCTTTTTTAGTGTCTTCCTCACTTGCTTGTTGATTCCTTATTCATTCAGTATTTCCTTTTCCACAGCATGTTCACTACTCTCTTCATGTCCAACTCACTAATTTGTTATCCTCATTCCCAGTTCCTCATATTCCATCTCCCTAAAATCACATACCGTTATCTCATTAGTCTTACTGTACACCTGTCATTATAAACTACAGAATGATGTGACCATTGTTGGCTAAAGCCCCCCCCCATCTAGGTATCAATTATCCTTTTTGTCTTTGTTAGGACAACATTCAGGATTCTTTTCTGTCTGGTACAGACTTCAGTTGGTATAATGGTTATTGTCTTTGCTTCCCATACACAAGGTTCAATCCTGACCTCTGACTAATGTCTGTATGGAGTTTGCATGTTATCCTTGTGTCTCTGTGGGGCCCCTCCCACCTCCCAAAAACATGCTGGGTGTTTCCATCTCAGAGTTATCTAAGAATGCTATTGTGGGCAACAGCACATACTCTAGATTGTGCTTTTCATCAGAGGAGTTGTGCACACCAATCGCTTTAGACATTTTATTTATTTATTTATTTTACATTTATTTTATATTTGTTAACTGGGTTAGTCCAGCTGAGCATTAGCTCATTTTCACTGGAGACCCGAGGAGAAAAGCTCCGCAATCAGTATTAACATTTTACATAAAGTCAGCAAGAAAATTGCACTGGCAGCTAAAACAATTAGCGAAATAACATTTTACAATAACATTTTACAGAAAACAGTTGGGTACAAATGTTAGAGATCAAACTGTAAAAAGCATTTACAACAAATCATACAGAAAAGCAGTAGAGTACAATGTCAGAATTTTTACAACAAAAACTTTGGTACAATGTAAATGTAGGGAAAACAGTATTCATTAGTTCTAAGTAGTTATATACAGTGTAGGTACAGATGGAGTAGTAAGGTAATGTAGAGGTACAGATGGAGTAGTAAGGTAATGTAGAGATTAAGCAACGAGACAGAGAGGTAGATGGATATTAAGACAGACAGCGGAAGAGAAAGGAGGGATGAGAGACAAGCTAGGGTTAGGTAGTTTCAGGGAGGATGACTACAATGGCAGGACCATTTATTTATTAGATATTCCCGAGTGGCTAGTTTGAAATGTTTTGTTTGGTTAAGGGACCTGATTTCTAGGGGTAGTTGATTCCAAGTTGTAGCAGGGTTATACTTATAAAGTAAACACCCTGATTTGGTTTTGGGTTTATAGATCTGTAGGAAGTCTTGGTCTGAGCTACGTAATGTCCTGGTTGGGGAATATTTATTTATAATTGATTGAAGGCTAGGGCAGAAAGATGGTAGACAGAGGATGGAGTGGATAATTAACAGTTGCTGTAGTAGCAGCAAATGAGGGGAATTCAAGCCACTGCAACTGTTTAAGAGATAGCCAATGGTGTGATTTGTAGGTTTGGTTTGCAGCAAATCTGGCAACTTTATTATACGTAGTTCCAAGTCTGGTTATGAGTGTGGTATTAAGATTTGTGTATAATTTAGAGCTTTAAAGGAGGGTGGGAAGAAGAAATGCATGGGAGAGAGTTATTCTGGCTGAGTTGGTTAAATGTCTTTTGTTTTGGACATCAGTTGTTAAACAGGAGAACATGGATCACAGACTACATGAAGTGTCAGGGCTAGCCCTTAGATTCTGTAAAAGTTGTCTCTAGGTGATTTTGTCACATTGACTAATGTTGACAAAAATGGGCAAGGGTATCTGCAGGTGATAAATGGGTTGAGAGTCTGACTTATGCCAGGGACCCATGCTAGGAGTTGTCCAATTGCCCACTTTGAGTTACCTAGAACAGCTCTGTTGAACAAAAGCTGAACATAAAACCAATCAACCTGCCAAATGTGAACTAAGGATGCACTCAGTACAGGTTCACTAGCAGGATGCAGCATGTAAATGAATGACATAATGGTAAGGACATCCTTTATCGCCAGGAGACAAGACAGAAGGGTAGTGCAGCAGGCTTGGGATCCAGAGTCTACTTCTCAGGGGGAGGACAGACTAGAACTGGTGTGGGAATTGTGGTGAGGGAATGGCTTCAGAAGACAGTGATGGATGTCATCAAAATTACTGGCAATCAAACTCCACTGAAAGGATAGGGCACTATTCATAATATCAGCCTATTCCTCAGCAGGTGACTATGGAATGCAGTCAGATATTGACAATTATATTTTATTTTATTTTTTATTTTACATTTGTTGACCGGGCTAGTCCAACTGGATATATGTCCATTTTCAGTAGAGGCCCGGAGAGAAAGGCTCCAAAATTACATAGTTAAAGCATAATTTGATTTCAGTATGTTAAATTGAATCTAAATTAAGCAAAAAACAACAATATATTAGCAACAAATTGGAGAAAAATAGCTCCAATACATAGGTGTAGCCAAGTGAGAAAGAATACAAGACATTTCCATTGAGAACAAAATTTGACAATTTGTTTAGCCTAAAAACTTCTTAAATAAGCAGAATTACAACAGGATATCACTGAGAGGTAGACTAAGGAGATACACAGGGGTATGTCTGTTAACAAGTTGTTAACTGAAAGCCCTCAGAGAATGGCATAACCGATGAATCAGAGCTGGTAAGGAAAAAGCGAGTAGAAGTATTTTATTGAAACAGAGTTTAAGTGCTTTTTGTTACTAGAAAAAGTCACATACTTGCAGGGTGATACCGAAAAGTACAAAGGAAATTGGTAAGAGCAATAAGGACATAGAGGTGATAGGCAAGAAAGAAAAGCAGGTCAGTCAGGATTAGTACAAGGGCATAGCCACTGGGATAGAAGGAAAGTTCTTAGTTGTTTCTTAAAAAGGGGTGTTGATGTAAGATTAGATGGAAGTTTGTTCCAGCTGGTTCCAACAAAGTTAGTAAATAGGCAGTCCCCAGATTTATTGTTGGATTTAAGGGAGGCTACTAGTAACTTGCTTGCTGAACGCAGTGTTGTAAGATTTTTATAAGGTTTGATAATGTTACAGAGTATGGGAGAGTTTATTGGATGATATAAGATCTTATGGGTAATTATAAGTTGCTGAAGAAGAAACTGATTGTGTAATTCCAGCCATTCTAGTTGTTTAAGGTTTTGGCAGTGATGGGTACAAAATGCGGAACCAGTAGCAAATCTAGCTATATTATTATATGCGGTTGATAGTTTCTACAGATTGCTTTTGGAAAGGTTAGAATAGATGGGAGAGGTGTAGAGAAGGGTGGATATAAGGTGTGTTTGGGCAATAGTGGTCCTAGCTGAGGGAGTAAGAAAGGGTTTAAGCCTGTATAGGGAGCCAAGTTTTCTATTGACAGATTTAATGGTCAAATTAATGTGTGAGTCAAAGTTAAGATTATTGTCAGTTGTTACACCCAAATGTTTGGTGGTTGTGTCTGGTGCTATTATAGCTCCATTTTTGGATGTAACTGTGAAATAGATAGGGGAAGACTTTTGTGTAGGAGTAAACAATAATAACTTAGTTTTGTTAGGGGTGAGGAGGAAACGGCGGTTGTGGAACCAATTTTCAACTAAGGTAAAACTTTTTGGGTATTGGTCTGCAGTTCAGTAGTGGAGTCAGCGGCACAGATTAGTGTTGAGTCATCAGCATATTATAAGGTGGTGGTTAGGGGAAAGGAAGCACTCAGATCATTAATAAAAATGGAAAAAAGGAGAGGTCCCAATATTGATCCTTGAGGGATTCCCAGGATGATGGGGAGTTGAGTGGATAAGCTACTTTGCCAGAGAACTGATTGTTGTCTTTTGTCTAGGTAGGGTTTGAACCATTTGAGTGCTTGAGTATCAAGTGACAGTGATTTAAGTATATCTAACATTAACCGATGGTTAACCATGTCAAAGGCTTTGGAGAGGTCTAAGAAGAGTGCTGAGGAAAGTAGGTTGTTGTTACGATTCTTATTAATACAGTCAGTAAAGGTTAAGAGTGCAGTTGTGGTGCTATGAAAAGGCCTGAAACCATGTTGGCAGTCAGCTAGTAGGTGATTTTGGAGGAGATGATGAAGTAATTGCCGATGGATACATTTCTCCATAAGAGAAGGGAAATTTGATAGATCTTTTGAGTTACCTCCCTTATGCAGTGGGATAATATGACAGACTTTCAGAGGACTGGGATAGTACCCTCTGTAATGGTTCTGTTTATTAGAATAGAAATAGGATAGGCAAGTGCTTCAGCTGCCATCTGTAAATATTCAGCAGGAATGGCATCAGCTGAAGGAGTACATGGTTTGAGTTTATGAAGTAGGGAAAGGATAAAAGATGTTGGAACTGGCTGGAGCTGAAATACGGGGGGATTTATTGATAAGAGAGAGTGGCTCAGTAGTGTTAGTATGTGAAAGGGTCTTTGCTAAAGATTGGACTGTTTCAGAAAAGAATTTGTTAAAAGTGTCAGCAATTTGGTTGGGTGAATTCTGAGTAAAATTAGAAGGGGTGGGAGTTTTAGCATGTCCAGGATGGAGTAGCTTATTTATGCCTGACCAGAATTTTTGAGGGTTTTGATTTTGGGTTTGTTGGAATTTTAGGTAATAGTTTTTTTGTCAAAGAGTATTAATTTTTTTGTCAAATTTCTAAGTTGCCTAAAGTTTTGATGGTCAGTTGGGTTTTTGGTAGTTTTCCATTTGTCCCAGATTTTATTTCTCAGCAGTATTTTCTGCCTGGTCTCTTTTGAGAGCCAGGGAGCAGGTTTGTTCCTAGTTCTGACCATGTGGGAGGGGGCATTGCGGTCTAAAATTTGCAAGAATGTCTTATTAAAGTAAGAGACGGCTTCATCAAGAGGCAGGTATTTTAGGGGTGACCGGTTACAGGCTTTGAGCTCAGCTTGGTAGCTAACTAGGTCTAAATTTTTCTTACTATGAGTTATTCTATAGGTTAATGGGTTGGAGATAAAGGTGTTTTGCCTAGTAATAAAGGTAAGTGAGTGATCGTTAATATCATCAGGAAATACATTTGTTTTGTAGGTAAGGGGATTACTGTTCACTAATATCCAGTCTAAAATGCTTTGTTTGTTGCTAGGTTTATGGGTTCTAGTGGGGGAGGTGATGGTTTGATGGAAGTCATAAAGGTTTATATGAGTGGTAGGTTTAGGAGAAGTACAACAATTCCAATCAATATTAAAATCACCTAGCAGTATGGTTTCTTGTGGGAAGGATGTAGAAAGCCAGCTAAGGGTGTTTTCAAGGGTGTTAATGTTATTAGCTGGGGGGATATAGGAGCAAATAATGTACAAAGCTTTATTAGGATTTATCTGGAGCTTAGAGATCAAACTTTCAGCATTGCTGGGCGAGGGAGGTTGTATATCTAGTGAGGTAACCTGTAAGTTAGATTTATACAATATTGCCACCCCACCACCTTTCTTGAACAGGTGGTCTAGTCTCAGGATGTTGTAACCAGGTGGAACTATATCATTATCCTTAGTTACTGGTTTGAGCCAAGTTTCTGTTAGACATAGGATATCAAAAGAATGTGTGTGTAGCAGGGAATGCAGTTGGGTAATTTTATTGTTTATACTCCGTATATTGAGGTGGGCTATAGAGAGTGAGTTAGGTGTAATAGTGGGAGTATGAATTGTAGTAGGAAGGACTGATTGGGAATCTAGGATGATATTACTTGTCCTGGGTTAGAATGTATGTCACCATGTAGTAATAGATATAGTTGAGGATTATGCAAACATTTGGTGAGAACAAAAAATAGGGTAAGGTTTTCTGGTTTGAAAATATTTAATGTGTGTAAGTCTGTGAAAATGTGGTAGAAGGTATGAAGATGAGGAGATTATATTACTGTAGGGTAGGGAGGTTAGAGTAGAGAGAGGAGTTGTTTGTCTCGGTGGGTGTTGAAAATTGGTACAGGTTAGGTGTTCATAGGAAGTAAGGATAAGGGAGACAAGTAAAGTATTAAGCATTAATAAATAGAGGAATGAGTTAGAGTTTCTTGGTAAGCTGAAGATAAGCATAGTAAGTGGATGTGTAAAGATGTATCAGAGAGAAAAGGTGCATAAGGAACAAGGAATGGAAAAGGGTGGGGTGATTTGTAGAGAAAACAGTATGTGGGATCTAGTAAGTACTTAGGAAGTGGGATGTAGTAAGTAATTAGGACTAAGCAATAAGTGTGTAATGAGGTGGAGTAAGGTACTGGATGATTAGTGAAGGGGTGTGGTTAAGGAAGGTTGAGAGCACTGGGGTGGGTGGGATATGGGGGTAGGGTAGGGGAGCGGAGTGAGAGCGGGTAGAAACAGGTAAAGAAGCAGCTAGAGGGGAAATCAATCAGCAGTACTGGCTACTGAAGGAAAGACAGATAAGGCAGGAGTGGGTAGTAACAGGAAAATTAATTTGTATGCATGCTTTTACTAAACTATTGGGTGACAACTACATTAGTTATAAAATCTAGTTCAGAATGTGCCAGTTACTATAGAAGAATGATTTTACTCTTGTTTGTATTGCTTGCCATTTGCTTCTAAGGAACAGTGACTTTAGTCACCTGCATGGATCCTAATGAAATATGCTTATTTGCAAATTATTACTGATGCTGGTAGTCAGTCTGTACAATACTACAGTGCTAATTCAACCAATACTCATATACAGTGCTAATTCAAACATTTATCAGTTTTTATCTTGGTATTTGCTCAAAATTCACCATTTTTCTGTAAATGGCCTACAACATAAATAGTACCTGCAGGAGAGACAGATATGCCACTCCTCTGGAACAGGCTACCAATTCACATCAAACAAAGCCCCTCTATGACCCTTTTTAAGTGTATCCTGGATGACCAGATGGGAAACTGTAAATTCCTGCCAGGGATTTTACCTATGACCCTCCTAGATATGGGCAGTTGTTGCTAACTAAGATCTCAAGATCTCAAGTTTAGGCAAGATATGTTATATTGGGTTTCTCTAGTATTATATTGGGTATACATGACTATCAATATGTCAGTAGCCCATTAACTATATATGATAGCAAGGAAAAGCATGCATTCAGGCATCAGTTGCAGGACCTACTAAATAAAGTAGGATAAAATTAGTTGTTGTTGGTAATGGGGACCTGAATGATCATATTAGGACAGAGAGAATAGGATATGAAAACTGCCTTGGTCCAAATGGATGGGGCAACAGGAATAAAGAAGGAAAGGCCATTCTATATGGCTATCTGGCTTGATGGTGGCCAACACATGATTCAGCAAGAGAGAAGTCACAAGGTCAAATACAAGAATGGCAAACATGCAACTCAGGTAGACTTCCTCCTAGTAAGGAAAAGGCATTACATATGACAAGGTCCCAACAAAGCTGATTTGGTCAGTCTTGCAATAGTTCAAAGTAAAAAAAACATTGGTAGAATTGGTGCAGGCTATGCCCGAAGGTCTTTACAAGCCTACCCAATGACTCAAGTACAAACACTGATTGAACTCACAGAGAGGATCCCATTGGGGGTACGTGTGCATCAGGAGTCATCTCTGAGCCCACTGCTGTTCATACTGGTGATAGACTACATTATCAAACAGGTTGTAGCGGACAGGTCAACAAAGTTGTTGTATGCAGATGATGTGGCATTACAAGCAGACTCTAAACAAGAACTTCAGCAAAGGCTAGAGGAATGGAATGCAAAACTGAAGGCACATGGGTTGAAACTGAACACATATAAGACAGTTGTAATGGCAGCAAATAGGGGAAATCAGAAAAAGTTGAGAACTGAGATAGAAGGGAAAGTAGTGGAACAGGCTAACAGCTTCAAGTATCTGGGAGGGGTGGCTGAAGAGAAAGGAAGCCTGAATGAGGTCAAAGCCTGAATCAGACGGGCTACATCCAGTTGGCACAGAATGTTATAGTTAGTGAGTGACAGAAGAATGCCAACAAATCTCAGAAGTAAGGTATACAAAACGGTGCAACTATTACTATTTTGTGGCACAGAAACCTGGCAAGTGAAAGCAGATCACTTTAGGAAGCTAGAGGTGATGGAGGTGAAGTACCTGAGACTGGTGGTAGGATGCATACTGTCGAATAAACAAAGGAATGAGGACATCAGACCAGAATCACAAGTAGCTCCAATTGCTGAGAATGTCAAATATAACAGGTTACAGTGCTTCAGGCACATGTACAGGAAAGCAGAATATAATTTAGTGAAGAAGATTTGTGACAGACAGGAAGAAGGCAAGAGGAAATGAAGGCATTCAACAAAGAGATGATTGAATTGTTTCAGAGAAGACCTGCGGCAGTCAGGCATGACTGTCAAAGAATGTAGGAGGGAGGTATTGAATCAAGAGAGATGGTGACAGTTGAAATGACACCCTGATCTCATTTAGAAAATGGAAAGAGGAGTTGATGATGATGACGGCTTTCAAGTCATCGTCCAATCCTTGCATATGCTGAAACTTGACTGCCTACCAGTGTATTCTTGGCATATTAAGATCTATTATTAGCATGATGTACTTTTTCTAGGTACTGTACCCCCCACTGCCTGCTGACCATCAAGCCTCCCCTGTTGGACTTAACCTATTCATTCTGTAGTTGTTGAGGAGTCACCAGTCTAGGGCAAGACTGATTTGAATGGGTCATCATTCATACAGACATCATGGAATTTGTGCTCTAACCAGTGATTTATGTTTGCCTCAGGCCACTCTTGAGTGGGGAGATTATCTACCTGTATCATTACAGGAAATCATCATTCCTTCTCCATGTAAGCATTTGCTCTATTTGCTCATGAGAGCTACTATTATGCAGTGTGAAAGACAGCTTATCCACAGGACACCTAGTAACATGGTAGCTGTCCTCAGAGGAATTGTGACTATGATTATCCTGCTCTGCCCAACCCTTCCCCAAGAATGCACACTCCCTTTCTATCTTGTCAGTGGCATGAAGTACTTGAGCCATTAATTAAATGTGGTAATTTGAGCCATAGTCAAGACTTTATTCATGTGTGCATCAGCATCCACTATGAATATAATTGTCCTACTGCTCCCCTCCCCCCCTTTACCTTCTGCCCATCTCTTTCATCCTGCTCCTTTAGTGTGTCAGGGGCTGATACTTTGGAATGTCCCACTTTCACTCCCCCTTCCTCTGCCTTCATTAATAAGGTGCTTTCTCATCATTCTGACTTTCACCACTCCCTTGCTTCCTCGTGAGATACAAGTTCTCCTACTTCTACTTTTCATTTAATGCGGACCCTTATGTAAACTGCCACTCTCCCTCCATCCCCACCCCTTCTTATGCCCTTCCTGTCCCTTTCCCTCATCAGTACCCCTTTGTTGCATGATACCAGAAATGTCAACCTTCCCATCATGTATCACTACATGCAGCTTCCCACCTTCTTCACCAAACTGTTTGCATTACATTATAAAACTATACGGTCATGATCTAAATCATCTTTGTTTGCTCATCTGAGGCTAATGTCTCTCTCTCTGTTTAGCTCCTGAGTAGTTACCTTCAGAGTCTCTTTTGTTCACTTGTGTTCAACCATCACAGTGGTGTAATGTACTAATTTTATTGCCCTGAAAATAGTTACAACGGTAATAAAACACTGTATGTTGACTGAGTAGAGTGTATGATGACTGTAACATTTGCATTCATATTTATCATGTGCCTCAAAAAGGTCCTAAGGGAAAGAAGACATAATGCAATGACCGTTTTAATGAACCATGTACAAAGACTGGTGTCATCGTAGAACTTCTCACTAAATATAATAGGTTCATAGGTTCATAGGTAGGTACTAGGCTATCTGCCCAAGGGCATTTATAAGCCTAGCCAGAATGTGTTGGCATCCGCCTCCCTTTTAGATTAGTTTCCTGAGCCTCTGTCTAGCAGGGCCACTGAAGTGATCCCAGGGGTAAATGTACGATTTCCCATCCACTCGTCAAGATTTCTCTTGAAGAGAGTTAGTGAGGGGCTTTGCCTAACATAGATTAGGATTCTATTCCAGAGCGAGGAAAGTCTCTGGGACAGGAATCTATCCCTCCAGCATGTCCTATTTATTGTTGAGCTGAGGTTTAAATCCCTAGAGCATGTGGTTCTAAGAGATTTGGTTTTCTTGAGGTGGAGCATGTCCATTAATTCCGGGTTAGACATGGCCTTGTACATCAGGCAGAGATCACCTCTGAGTAGGCAGTAAGCAACCGAGTAGAGTTGCATAGGGCATCTGTTTGAGGCCCACAATCCTCTTGGTGAGGTACTTCTGTGGTCTTTCCAGGTGTTGCAGGTGTCGAGTAAGGTACATCCCAAATGGGGCATTGTACTCTGTTATGGGCCTGATGAGCAATGAGTAGAGGGGCACAATAACCTCTCTTGATCTAGATGTAAACCCTTTTGTGATTAGGTGGGCTACATAGAAGGATTTTCTAACCACTTTGGCAATGTGATTATCAAAGGAGAGGTTGCTATCTACTTGGGTCCTCAGATCCCTAATTACATCTTCCGTACTTAGTGGATTACCACCTATGTGGTAGCTCATGGGCACTTTGTTTTTCCCAAAGGGGATGACTATGCACTTTTTGGCATTTAGCTTGAGGCCATGATTCTGACACCAGGTATTCGTCTCCATGAGACCCTTCTGGAGGATGTCTGTGTCAGCTGGAGAGTCGAGTATGGCCCCCAGTTTTCAATCATCTGCGAACTTGGTCAGCCATAGTCCTCCCATGATTGTCTGTACCTCAGAAAAGTATATACCAAACAGGAGGGGTCCCAGGACTGAGCCCTGTGGGACGCCACTTGTAACTGGTTTAGAGTCGGACATGGCAGCCGCAACTCTGACCATGTGAGTTCTATCCATGAGCCAGTTGGCAACCCATCTCATGACATGGGGGTTAAAGTTCAAGCTGGTAAGCTTATCTATAATGCCTGAGTGGGGAATGGTGTCGAAGGCCTTTGCGAGGTCCAGGTAGGCTGTGTGGACTACCTTTCCCACATCTATGGCCTTGGTAACTGTTTTAAAGAAGTCAACTAGGTTTAGGAGGTAAGATCTGCCTTTAACAAAGCCGAATTGGGTAGGGTCCAGTGTCTGGTGGTTCCCAATGTCTCTGTTAATGAGTTCCATGATTATGCGCTCCATAGCTTTGCAGACCAGGCTAGTCAGGCTTATAGGGCGATAGTTCCCAGAATCCGTTGTGGCACCACCTTTGTGGAGCAGGATAACTGTTGCTGTATGCCATTCTTTGGGTACATAGCCTGTGGTAAGGTTGAGTTTGAACAGTGAATTTAGGTGAGGGGTCAGTTCATTTTGGAGCTCGTGTAAGACGCAGCCTGGGATTCCATCCGATCCCATTGATGCTGTGTTTTTGGCTTTGGATAGGGCTGTTTTCACCTGTGTGTCTGTGATGTCTGGGGCTCTACATTCTTCTGGATGGACACGGGCCCTTTTGGGGGTGAGGGGGGCGTAAAGTTTGCACTAAACCTGTCAGCCAGGATGTTGGCAATGTCAGTTGGTTCAGTGTATTTTTCTGCCATTTTGCACTAGCTCAGAGCAGATCTGCAAGTTGCCACCTAGATTCTTGACATAGCTAAAGAAGGCTTTGTGATTATCTTTAGAGTCTTTGGCAATTTTTCTTTCAAAGCTGGCCTTGGATGATTTTATGAGGGATCGTAGTTTCTTGCTGATACTGATCAGGGATGCCTTCCCTTTTTGGGATTTTGCTCTGTCATGTAATAGTTTCCTCCTTCTGTTGTATAGCTTGTTTATGGCCGGGGTCCACCAGACTGGTTTCCTTTTGGAGGAGTGAGTCTTGGTTTTACTTGGGATGGCTTGATCCATGCATTCCTGTAGGTGCTCATAGAATGCATTTGTAAAGTATTCTGTGGTTTGGGCAGCATTATCCTTTAGCAAGCGGGCTTTGAAACTTTTCACCTCGGTCTTGAGAAGTGTGAAGTTTGCTTTTGAAAAGTTTTTCACAGTGGTTTCCTTGACTGGGGGTGGGGTCGGGATGTGAATGTCCAGTGTGATTAGTTTATGGTCTGATCTTACCAGTGACGGGTTTACCTCTGGTGTGGAACATTTGTCACCCATGTTGGTGATGATCAGGTCCAATATGTTGTCACCTGTTGTGGGAGTGGTGACCAGTTGTTCCAGGGCGTTTGAGTTTATAAACTCTAGGAAGCATTGGGTAAAGGAGTTAGTACTTGAGTAGTTTTCCCAGTCAATGTTTGGGTAGTTGAAATCACCCAATATCATGGTGTTAGGTAGGACCTTCTTATTTTCCAGTGTTCTCAGGAATGCTGAGTGGGGGTCCTGAGACAAGGTGAGTGATCTGTAGCAAGCTACAATCTGAAAAGCAGCTTTGCCCACTGTTAGTTGCACATGGATAGTCTCTGAGGCCTCGTGTTGTGCCACTAACCTGGAGGTGTAGGTATCTGTGATGAAAATGGATACACCCCCGCCTTTTGTATTTCAGTCCGGGTTCTGTGGCCGAAAGATATGGTATTAGTTATAGCCTGGTAGTGCTGGGGTGCTCTCTGGAGCCTTGAACCAGGTTTCTGTTACTGCACAGATATCGAATCTCTTCATACTGAGGAGTGCCTCGAGTGCATGCATTTTGAGGTTTAGACTTCTGGCATTGAGTAGCATTACCCTCAGTTTTTGGTTTCTTGTATTGTTTACGGAGGTGGGTTTATCTTTTGAGCCTTGCCTAAAAAAGGCACTATGGGGGTGGCAAGAGCCTTGGCCAGTATTCAAAAGGCTAAGGGCGACAGGTGCAAGCCATCTCTGGTGAAGCAACATGGCTTGTCGAGCATGTCATCCCAGGCTGACAAACACTGGATCCCCTACCAAAAGCTTAGCCAATTGTTAAAATTGATCATTTTATCTTTATACTGTGGCATCATTCTTGGTGAGGGCAAGATGCTACTCAGGGTCAGGGTTATACCGGCCTGGGCTACATGATCAGAGAGCTCCTCTATATCTCTTTTCATGTAGTCCAGGGAGGTATGTCTCAGGTCATTCACACCAACATGGACAATGACAGAGTCATATTTATACCTGTTCTGGAGTGACCTGAGTGCTTGTGTTATGTGGCGGATCCTGGCACCCGACAGGCAGCTTACAGTAACCTTCTCCTTGTTCAGTCTAGTGAGTGGGCCGTCAGTGTGCCTGACAATAGAGTCACCTATTACTAGTGTATTGGGTGTGTTATTTGGCCTTAAGGGCTGTGATTGTGTGGCACACTGACTTTGTGAAGTATGTGTTATGTGGTTGTTGTTGGGGGGGGGGGTGGAAGTTGCTTGGATGTCTGCTTTGGAGGTCTCTGCTGCTTTGGCAGATTTTTATTTAGAGCCTCCGAGTATGTTTTTGCGTATTTATGTGCGTTGTTTGCTGGTGCAGATATGACTGGTCTATGTGAGACTGGTAGTGTGGTGCAAGTGTTTCACTTCTCCTCATGACTGACTGTTCCAGTCTTGCGTTGAGAGAGCTTGGCCTTCAGTTTGGCTGTATAGTTGCATCTCTCGCATACATTTGTGTTTGTTGGAAGGAGGAGTGGGTTGTCTGTGTACATGAGGCAGTTGTAACATTGCCTCAATATGCCCAGATTCACCAGCTGGACTGGAGAGTACATCTGAAACTGCCCTTTGGACATGCCTGAACAGATAAAGTGAACTGTTTTACTGATTGTCTGGTAGGGATGAATAGAGAGCCTTGTACTTCTGTATAGTATAGGGGGGTGTAGTGCTTGCGTTTATTAGTGCTTACTAAGGGATTTGAGCAAGTGCTGGACTGTAAAAGGAATGGTTTGAGTACTTAAGTTGAAAGTTTGACTAGTTCAAAGGGAAAAATTAAAGAGCAGACCTCGTGGAGCCGGGAATAGTTTAACCCTAGATAACCCATGCTGCGCGGTGTGCAAAACCCTGCAAACATGGTTTTTATGGCAGGGAAATGAAAGAGATAGGAATTAGCCCAAAATGGCCAATAGACTACAAACGTCTGTGCTGGGACCACTCCTCCAGGGATAGATAGGCTGCTCAAAGCTCCCCTCACTCACAGGTGAACAGTGAAACTTCCCGCTATCAAAGTAAGGTATGGGCAACTCAGAAACCTGAAACACAGCCCTGAATTCAGCACTAGCCTGAAAACTGGACTACACTAGTTTAGGAAGGTGGGAAAAGCATGATATTTTTTTTTTTTTTAGAAGGCAAAAAACAGCAGAAAATACAGTGATACAGATAAAACAACTTTCTTTAAATGCACAGAAAGGTTAACGCACTTTAGTGTGTAGCCTACAACAGTTAAACAAACGTTTTAGCAAAAAAATTACTTTAAAAAGTGCAGGCAGTCAGGTAAGTACAAACTCAGATAAGTACAAGCTTATAAATCACAATAAACGCTGAAAAATCGGTGTTTCGGCGGAAAACACACTAGCGAGGTATAAAAAGCAGAAAAAGGTACTTAAACCACTCCAAAAGTCTCTCTTTAGTTCTCCGCTGCTTGTAGACTCTGCAGGACACCAGGTAGGGGTTTGCTGAGTTGAATGCAAGCCAAAAACCACGCAGTGGCTTTTATGGCAGGGAAATGAAAGAGATAGGAATTAGCCCAAAATGGCCAATAGACTACAAACTTCTGTGCTGGGACCACTCCTCCAGGGATAGATAGGCTGCTCAAAGCTCCCCTCTCTCACAGGTGAACAGTGAAACTTCCCGCTATCCAAGTAAGGTATGGGCAACTCAGAAACCTGAAACACAGCCCTGAATTCAGCACTAGCCTGAAAACTGGACTACACTAGTTTAGGAAGGTGGGAAAAGCAAGATATTTTTTTTTCTTTTTAGAAGGCAGAAAACAGCAGAAAATACAATGATACAGATAAAACGACTTTCTTTAAATGCACAGAAAGGAACGCACTTTAGTGTGTAGCCTACAACAGTTAAACAAACTTTTTAGCAAAAAACTACTTTAAAAAGTGCAGGCAGTCAGGTAAGTACAAACACAGATAAGTACAACCATATAAATCACAATAAACGCTGAAAAATTGGCGTTTAGGCGGAAAACACACTAGCGAGGTATAAAAAGCAGAAAAAGGTACTTAAACCACTCCAAAAGTCTCTCTTTAGTTCTCCGCTGCTTGTAGACTCTGCAGGACACCAGGTAAGGGCTTGCTGGTGTGAAATACCACAGTATTAAAGTGTTTTTCAATTAAGAAAGGTACCTTTTCTTTATAACACTCACAGCTAGAAAAGTGGTACAGATTGATCCAAGGTGAGTTCTGTGTATGAGTCTTACTTCTAATGGGTCATCATTTATATTTAAACATCGGCTGTATTTTACATCTGGCAAATGCATTCTAGAAGAGGGTGGTTCTACCTGCATGCATTATAAGGCAGACAGTCACTGGGCTGCATGCCATTTACCTTTCAGGAATTGTGTTTGTTAATGCGCTACCACAAATATTTGATTATTTACCTAGTCAGTTTACTGTAAAGGCAAGGTATACTTCAGTCATTTACTGTTATGGTACATACCTCACCCATTTTATCTAATATAAGCACACAAGTCTTACTAAAATATGTTCTAATGTTTCAGTTTTACATAGCGTAATGCAAGTTATTAAGAATGATTCATGATAGTGGACTACTGGGCCATAACCTCCCAAATTTAGGAGTGATCTGTGGTGATGCTACTCAATGCTAGAAGTCTAAATCTCAAAATGCACTCACTTGAGGCCCTCCTTAAAATGGAGAACATTGATATCTGTGCAGTGACTGAGACCTGGTTCAAGGCTCCAGAGACCACCCCTGCACTACCAGACTATAACTCATACCACACTTTTCGGCCATGTAACCTGGACCGGAACACCAAAAGCGAGGTGTGTCCATATTCATTAAGGATATCCGCACCTCCAGGCTAGTTAGCATAATGCAGCCGAGGTTATCCAAGTGCAACTAACTCTGAGCAAAACTGCAATCCAAATTGTAGCTTGCTACAGATCACTCACCATGCCTCAGGATTCCCACTCCTCTTTTCTTGATGTACTGGAAAATATTAGGGTACAACCAAACACCCTAATAATGGGCGATTTCAACTACCCCACCATTAACTGGGAAAACTACTCATGTACCAACTCCTTTGCTCAACGCTTTCTGGAATTCATAAACTCCAATGCCCTGGCCTGGATCAACTTATCCACAACCCCACCAGGGGCAACAATATCTTAGATCTAGTCATTACCGACATGAGTGACCGGTGTTCCACACCTGAAGTCAATGTCTCATTGGTCCGATCCAACCATAAGTTAATTACCCTAGATATCCACATCCTGCCCCCACCCCCATTAAGGAAACCATGGTAAAAAATTTCTCCAAAGCCAACTTCATGCTTCTTAAGACAGAAGTGGCGAACTTCATGACACCCGTGCAGATGGACAATACAGTTATGACTACTGAATCCTACACAATTGCACTTTATAAGCACTTACATGAGTGCATGGATCGTGCTATCCCAGACAGAACCAAGACGCTATCCTCCAAAAAAACGAAGCCAATCTGGTGGTCCCCTGCCATAAACAAACTGTACAACAGAAGGAAGAAACTGTTGCAAAAGAGAGTAAAATCCCATGAGTGGAGGAGCTCCCTGGTCAGCCTCAGTAAGAAGCTGTGATCCCTGATAAAATCCTCCAAAGCTAGCTAAAAAAACAAAATTGCCACTGATTCTAAAGACAACCACAAAGCATTCTATAGCTATGTCAAGAATCTCAATGGCAAGACTCAGATCTGCTCTAAGTTACAGCACAATGGCACTAAATATACAGACTCAACTGATATTGCCAACATCCTGGCAGATAGGTTCAGTGCTAACTTTACCCCCCTCTCACCCGCTAAAGAGCCCATCTCTGTACCAGAAGAATGCAAAGTTCCAGTAATCACGGCTGCGCAGGTAAAAAACACACTCTCCAAAGCCAAGAACACAGCATCCACGGGACCAGATAACATCCCAGGCTGCGTTCTACATGAACTACAGAATGAACTGGCACCCCACCTAAGTACCATGTTCAATCATAGACTCACCTCAGGCTTTGTGCCTGCTGAATGGTGCACAACGACGGTTATCCCACTCCACAAGGGGGGAGCCACCACAGACCCCAGGAACTACCGCCTCATTAGCCTGATGAGCCTGGTCTGCAAGGCCATGGAATGTATCATCATGGAACTTATAAACAAAGACATTGGTAATCTCCAAACTCTGGACCCCACCCAGTTTGGGTTTGTAAAAGGCAGATCATGTCTCCTAAACCTGATAGACTTCTTTGAAGCAGTCACGAAAGCCGTAGACAAGGGTAAGGTGGTTCACACAGCCTATCTAGATCTTGCCAAGGCTTTCGACACCATCCCCCACTCTGGAATTATAGATAAACTCACTAAACTAGGTATAAATCCCTATGTCACAAAATGGGTTGCCAACTAGCTCACTAACAGAACCCACACTGTGAAAGTAGCAGACTCCAAATCCGACTTCAGACCAGTGACAAGTGGAGTAGCACAGGGTTCAGTCCTAGGTCCTCTCCTGTTTGGTATCTACTTCTCTGAAGTACAGGCTAACACAGAAGGTTTTTGGCTAACAAAGTCCACAGATGACTGCAAACTAGGAGCCATAATCGAAACTCCTAACGATGTGGACATCCTACAAAAGGGCCTCACTGAGACAGATGCCTGGTGTCAAAGCCATGGCCTCAAGCTCAATGCCAAAAAGTGCATTGTCATCCCCTTTGGTAAAAACTCTGTACCCATGAACTACAACATAGGTGGTAGTATACTTAACACGGAAAGTGTGATAAGAGACCTTGGGACACAGGTGGACAGTAGTCTCTCCTTTGATAATTACATCGCCACAGTAGTCAGGAAATCCTTCTACCTGGCACAACTCATCACAAAAGGTTTCTCATTCAGAAAAAAAGAGGTAATTGTTCCCCTCTACTCATCACTCATTAGACCCATTATAGAGTACAACATCCCTTTTGGTATGTACCTCACAAGACATCTACAACAACTGGAAAGGTCACAGAAATATCTCACAAAGGGGATTACCGGCCTCAAACAGATACCCTACACAGACCGTCTCAAAAAATTCCAGCTTTACTCCATTGCATATCATCTACTCAGAGGTGATCCCTGCCTAACATACAAAGCTATGTCAAACCTAGTGCTGTTGGACATGCTCCACTTAAAGAAATCCCAATCCCTCCGAGCTACATGCTCTAGGGACCTAAACCTTGTCACCACAATAAACAGAACATGCCAGAGGGATAGAGTCCTGTCCCAGAGACTTCCCATACTCTGGAATAAACTACCTATCTATATCAAACAAAGCTCCTCATTAGCACTCTTCAAGAAAAATCTTGATGATTAGATGGGAAATAGAAAATTTACCCCGGGGATCACCTCTGTGGCTCTGCTCGACAGTGGCACAGGAAAATAATTTTCTTGGGTGGCAAAAGCCAGGGTACCTTTTTGGCTGTGCTTGTATAAGCCCCAGGGCCGATAGCCTAGAACCTACCTATGAACCTATGAACCTATGAAAAGTAAAATTAATCTTTATTTCTTTATTTGTTTGTATTTGCTTGTATTTTCTCAATTCTAGCAGTTAGAACTCTGGTCATTGACAGTGCATACATGGAGTTCTAATTTCTAGTTAGAAAAAAATCAGCTGTATGAGATGGGCTATTTTGAAAACAATCCAGCATTTATGTGTGTATCCCTATAGACAATGCAGCATTATTTCTTACCACAGATCCTATTGCCATTTTGGAGGCATACAAACAATATTCCAGTGAGGGATGCTTGGGCAGCTATTTAAATTAGTGAGCAGCATTTTACATTTTCTCATGATGTATCAGTTGACTGTGCCTAAAGAAGCCTACAACAAAACTAGATCAAAAATGGAGTGACATGAATGGAACATTCCATGAACTCCATTGCAAGCCAGCCAGAAGGACAGTAATATCTGACAGCAAGAAGTTGAAATATATTACTGCAGATATTGGTTCTTTCACTTTTGTCTTAGTCTAACATCAGACGGATACACAGAAAGTAATTGTATTTGGAGGGTAGGGGTAAAGAGGCATGTTATGTATGTATGTATGTATGTATGGCATCAACAACTTGAAATATATAACTGTGGCCATTTTTTTCTTTCCCTTTAATTTCAGTCTTAACACCAGACAGGTACACAGACGCTAATTACCTTGTTTTTAGTGGGGGTGGGGAAACCACGGTGGTGCAGCAGTTAGCATTGCTACCTCACAGCAAGAGGTTCTCTGGTTTGATCCTCAGCTGGGGTGCCTTCTGTGCGGAGTCTGCATGTCCTCCCTGTGGTCGCGTGGGTTTCTTCTGGGTGCTCCGGTTTCCTCCCACATCCCAAAGACATGCTGTAGGTGGATTGGACACTCTAAATTGGCCCTAGGTGTGAGTGCGTGCTTATGTGTGCCTTCTGTGGAAGGTTGGGTGTCAGGCTGTTAACTCGACCCCGTAATACTCCATTGCCAATCGTGAGCGGACAGGTAATCCACTGTGGCGACCCCTAGCCAAAAAAAAGCTGAAAGAAAAAGAAGAAGGGAGACAGGCACTATTAAGAAAAATAAATAAATAAAATAAAATAATGGGTTGTGTATGGTCGTGTTCAACTACTATGAAAGTTAGAAGCTTAAAACTAAGAGAGTGTTCTTAAGGGACCCCTAAACATGTGGTATGAGATGAAAGTGGTATGCCTCATAAAAAATAGTTGAGGGTTAGTATATTGGTTAAGGTGTTTACCTCACAGTCCTGAATTATTGCAGTGTAGTTGTGGCTATGTGGAGTGTGCTGAAAGTATACAGGAAAAGGCTGAAAGGTATGAGAAAGTGTACAAAGAAAGATGTAATCTGCATGGATAATGTAGGAAGGATGGAGGGACAGCCATGGAGGTACTGAATGTGGTGTAATGTATACATGTTTGGAGGTTACTGGTAAGCAGTGGTCTAGGACTCCATTTCACCCAGTTCTAACCTCCTATTGATTGTTGACATCTGAGGTGTATGTAGTCAGTCAAGTGGGTAGAATGAGGGGGTACTGAGGCAATCTGCGGATGAAACTGATTGGCCTCAGTTGTTGCTTAAGGCAAATGATCAGTGATATGCTGCAGTACAGCCTCACCACATTCCAGTTAGCTACACCTATTTATTTAATTCTTTTAGCCCACTCTTTTTTGAAGTCACCAGCTGCCACTAAATGTTTTGCAGCTTTGACAGGTATAACATTTTTAGTACTGCCAAACACATAGCAGGCAGAAGAGAAGTGTCTCTCTGACGAATGAATGGCTTTAAAAGTTGTTTATTCTTCACTCTGTCACACTTTTTTTCTTTTTCTTAGTGTAACTTAAATAGCACTCTGTATATGTTACAGGGTTATTTGGCTCATTTCTCTCACTGCATCTAAAGACTGTAGAACCTTTGGCCACATTTTGATTGTCAAGAGTTTAATTGAAATTCCTTGGATTTGAATGTGTTGACTTTGCAGTGAGTACTTTGGACGGGTGCTTCAGAAGCATTTAAAGCTCATTTTCTAAGATATATTGTCAAAACCACAAAGCTGTGATGTTTATGTTTATTTTTATCCGCAGTCATTCAGTGAAGTTTCAGTTGTTCTCTCTTATTTGACAATCTGTTGTTGTGACTTCACAAAAATTAAGCATATCTATATATGTATGTTGGTATATATGCGCACACAGTTTGGTAGATAGACATACAAAACACACCAACCTAGAAGGAACAAACCAGCCACAGATATATGGAGAAGAGGTTTTATTGTATAAACCACAAGATTTAGCACTTTCATCCAGTTATAACCAGGACTTCATCAGAATCTAAAACACCATAGTAAAACACTGTTTAAATCTCCCGAACAAGAAAAGTCACAACCCCCACAACGGAAAGATCTGGTGAACATGGAACAATAATTATGTGGAGGGCCCCCCACACCCACTAATTATATATGTTGTTGACTGTGATGGTCAAGTTGGACTCATCTGATGGTTCAGAATTTCTTTTGCAATATTCCCACAGTGGGTCTAGTTGTGTGAAGTATACATGATACAAGGCTGAGTGCTCAGGATACAAAGGATGACTGCAGATAGCCTACTGTCATTGCTACATTTATGTCTGTGGTTATCAGAAGACATAGATGGCAAAAATCCACCAGCCAAAGGTTCAAAAGGGAAAGTAGTATTAAAGCTATATGGTTATGTAGCACTACAATATGGCTGGACAGTAGAAGGAGATGGCCATTATGCCTAATCCAAGCACTGTGGATTCATGTCAACAGCACTCTGATATGCAATGGAATGGAATGCTTGGCATGCCATATTATTCCAGAGAATCCTTGGACTATATTAGGATGTGCAAATGTGCAAAGTCCATGCCTGTCTATAACACTGCACTTGTATAAGGAACTCTGAAACTGAGCACTACAGTGAAACTATGAAAAGTAAAAAAAAATAAAAAATAAAACAAAACTATCAATAAAAAACTAAATAAAGTAAAATGGAAGTGGGAGCAGCAATGTACCAAAGCAGCATGAATACTGCAACAACATTTGGATAATATAATACAAAATAGGAGCAGACAGCTGTCACACTGTTGTTGTGAGCTGAGACAAGAGACCTGCAGCATAACCTTCCACTGGACTGAAATGGCAGGTGGTTCAACTTGAGCTGCATTTCACAGGCAAAGGAACAGCAGGGATACATCCACAGGAGCTTGCCTCAGTCACCATATATTTCTTTACCTAAGCCACACCAAATAATTTCAGTATTCTGTGCTTCATAGCCATCTTTGAAGTGGCATAATTGTGCCTCATGATAGTACTGACATCAGCACATATAGGCATGACACAAGGATGGACAAGTGACATCATCACATATATAGTCAGGACAGATCCTTCTTTGATTTACAAATACACACTCTAAAAAGAAGACATGAATATACATGTCATGCTGGTACCTGTAAATGCAGTTGTGTCAAAGTACATTAGTTGACTTAAACAGTAGTCAATAAGCATAGTAAAGGTGTGACATTTCAAAATAATGCAGATCATATTAAATTAATAGATTTGCTTTGTTATGGGGTGTTCAATTGAGGGGTGTTGTTGGGGCTGTATTTTGCAACACTGCATTGGGCAACTGTGGTGTGTGTGTGTGTGTGTGTGTGTGTGTGTGTGTGTGTGTGTGTGTGTGTGTGTGTGTGTGTGTGTGTGTGTGTGTGTGCGTGTGTGTGTGTGTGTGTGTGCGCGTCCTGGATCACAAAACAATACAGGTAAGGTAGTTTTCCCTTTCATACACAGTTCCGTGATACTGGAGTTAGTATATCTGTAGTCATGTGAAGTCACAGCCTCCCATATTGAGGGTGCACACTTATTACATTCATTTGTTAGGGAATTTATTTATTTAGTTACAACGCATTTGACGTCTGATGATGTGACAGTTTAATGAACTGACACAAACTTGACTAGTCACACTGTTCTTGACTGATACAATTAAAACTGAATGGTGGCGTCAGAAATTTGCATGAACTGCATGGGATAATCACACCTAGAAAGGCGTTTCTGGAGTCCGTGGAGTCAGCATTCTCCACTTTTTTTTTTGGTATACTGTGTAATGGATGGCACAGTCATACCATGTTGCAGATATTCTTACAGCTGTACAAAATATGTGGGGTTGTGACCACACTACTGAACTGCTCTGTGTCCCATGCACGTGTAGTCTCAGTAGTTACCCAGACTGGACACGGTCCCTGCAAGTCAGACTTTGGCCGTTATCTTTTCATTAGATCTTAAAACGGTAGTATATTCTTTCTCCATGATCTTGTTTCCAGATGCAGGGCATACAGTTAGCTACTTCCTCTCTTGATAATCCATCTGCTATTACTTTCAGCACAGTACAACTTGAAGGGCATGCCATTTGTGCAGGCACAGCAAGGATGCAGCCATAAGACCATGACTTCAGTCACCATACCTTTGCTTCCTTGAGCCACAGCAGATAATGTCCATCTGCAGTGCTGCATGATTATCGTTGTAGCACATGGCAGTAATGGTCACAACACATAACACAAGGATGTACAAACAACACCACCAAGTGTGCAGTTATGACATAGTCCTCTACAATTTGCACGTACTCATTCACAAGAGACATGACTATACACATTGTCACATGACTGAGACATTTAGAATGGGTAGTGGCCCGGAAATCTGCAAGAACTCCATGACATAGTCACGCATGGAAAGGAATGGCTTATGCTCATATTTAATGGCTTGCAGTCATCTTTGATTATGCCTTGTCCATTGCCCTGTAGACATAGTACATTGTTTTGCAGATATTTTTGTCACTAAAATAGATAACCTTGGCCTACAAGAATCTTGTGCATTAACATGCTTTGAATTGATGGAAGTGTGCAAAGAGTTTGGCAAGACCTACATAACTGGTAAAATGTTTCACAGCAAGTGTTGGCTGTTTAGGATATTCCTAAAATACCTTTTAACAGTGTGCTCCATATATAAACGGATTGTTGCAGAGATGCCCAGAACACAAAATTATAACTGGCATGTTGAAGACATCATATTAAGACGTGGATTCCTCGTGTAAAGACTGTCTTGTAACATTATTATATCCATCTGAACAGGATGGTGCATTTTCTGGTTAGGGAACAAACTGCAAGTAATGCAACTTGCCAGTGTGTGTTTATGGGGAAGCGTCCTCTGGAGACAGTCAAAGTCAAGTCAAAGTAAACTTTATTGTCATTTAGAACTACACATGTGTAGCCTAAACAAAATTTCATGCATCAGCTCAATTCTTGAGATTATAAAGGAAAGTGAAACAACACATACAAGTAGAGGGATAAATATAACTAACCAGTACAATACTACTCCCAATGCACACAAGAAAGAGAAGAGACATTTACCAACACTCATATACGAAAAGAATACCCTCCTCTGAGTTAAATTAACTACCCTATTTAAGTAATATCAAACACTACAGATTGAATATATATATATATATATATATATATATATATATATATATATATATATATTGGATATAATAAATAAATGTTGCACAAGTATTTATTGCACAAATTAATAAAAATTGACTTATTACGTGTCCAGACCCCTGGGACTAGTGCCAGAGTTCAGAAGTCTAATCACTGTAGGGTAGAAACTGTTATTGAACCTTATAGTCCTGCAGCAGATTCTGCAATATCTCCTGCCTGATGCCAGATTCTTAAACAGTTCATGTGCAGAATGGCTGTTGTCCTGCATTACTTTGGTGGCCTTTCGGATGCTTCTTGCAGAATAAGGATGTTGGATTGATGGAAGGCTGGAACCAGTTACCTTCTCTGCAACTCTCACCACTCTTTGTAGCGCCTTCCTTTCTGTAACTGTGCAACTTACAAACCATGCTGTGAAGTTGCAGGTAAGGATGCTCTATTGCACCACTATAGAAGGTGGAGAGAATATGAGGAGAAAGCTTAGCTTTTTTCAGCCTTCTTTAAAGATAGAATATATAAGGAACAAGATGAATATATTTGCACTGTGCTTGTCAGGAAGGCCATCTGTGTCTTCAACTATTTTCTGGGAGGGATTTAAAAGGAATATTAGACTCCAGTATTGTGTGCAGGTGGAAACTGGTGTTGTTTTCCTTGTCTGGCACATCTTTCACCTCTTATCTACCTTGTGCCATACCTTTTTATATGCTTGTCTTCTTGTTACTGCCTGCTGTGTTACCCCATGCACTCATTTGCCCTGCCAGATGGACATGTGTTTTTGCTCTGGCGCCAGGCTACATCTCTTTATCTTTTATATCTGTGCTGTCTTTGCTGTGCGTTAGTCTACAGGTAACATCAATAATTCTGCCTATGCTCCTTTGTTTCCAGACCTGCTCCTTGGTTGTCCTGCTTTTTACTCAGATTACTCCTGATATCTGCAATGAGCTTGCTTCTATCTGCCTCACATGCTTACCACTGCAGTTCTAGCTCCATATCTGTTGCATCCTTTGTCTTTGCACTGCATTCTCCTTTCACTCCTTGCATTGCTCTAGATTGCCTTTCCTATAAAAAATCAGCACAATACTGTCATTGCACTGCCTATAAGAATTGTTTCTAGTGCACATTATTCTTTTTTCATCCTGCATTTCTGCAGTTTGTCTTGATTTTGATATTTTTTGTCATCACAGAAACATACCTCACTTTAGCAGTTTTAGAGCTCATAAAGAAGTCATTTTCCCATGTTTACTTGCAGTTGTGGTATTTAGAGTACAGACACACATACCATCTCATTAAGTACATTTATACAATTATATATTCTAATATATTTTGTCTCTCTCCAAAAACATCTCTTCTGTCCCCTGCAGAAAGCATGTGTTAGTTCTTAAGTCCTTCTTTGTATAACTTCCATATCATAGTCTTTGCTGCTGTAATTTCTCTTTCCTTGATTTGCACTAATAATTTAGAATGTCTCTTAAATGTCTTAAATGTTATTGTTAGTATTCTTCCAAAATGTCTTATCAAGACAAATACATTCAGTATATCTCCTAGGGTTCACCTATAGTTGAAATGCAATGAATCTTTGCGGTGAAAAATAGCATACGAGCTGTAGAAAAGGCAACTTGTTGAATGGAAAAAAAAAACTGGTATAGCTGATCAAAAATAAACTTATCACACATACTGTTTTTTTTTTCTGTGGGGGATTTTGGTTCAGTGGGGATCAGGGGAATTTGTCTTTTCTCTACTGTAGTGCAATCTTGGAACTCGAATATATGATAAACAGGCAGTGTGCAGGGCTTACCCCACCCCACTCCTAGCAAAAAGCAGATGTAAAGTTAATTTTATTTTTGTCTCTCTCTACATTGCTGATAAAGCAATCAATCAGAGTCTGATAATTTGACTCTTTGACAAAGTCCATATATAATATATATATATATATATATATATATATATATATATATATATATATATATGCCAATGAAATACATTTCACACTAGCTTGTGTGTGAAATAAATTAAGGAAACTTAACATATGTTGATTTGTAATTATTTCTCTGAAGCAAGTTCAGATATGTACTCTAATTTTAACAGCTGCCTCCAACCTGTCTTTGGCATTTGCATTGTTTTTGCATCCGACTCCATCTGCAGAAAGAATTACAGGCTGATATTCCTCATGAATGCCCTCAGAAAATAGTTGAAGACATAATTGTCCTTATTCAGAAGCACAGTCCAAATATATTAATATATGAAAAATAGCTAAAATACTTAATTATATGTGTTCTGGAATTAAAGATGTTTCAATTACAATATTTTATTGCTTTGTGCCTCAGAATCAGTACAAAGTAAGAATGAAATCTTCTGCTGTCATTAATCTTTTGTTATTTGACTGGCATGTATCTTGTGACATTTGGTCTGAGCTGAAACTTTGGAAGGTATGTCTTGGAAGTAGCCATTGATGGCTTTATTAGTACTCATTATGATCAGAATTCACACTGCTCTGTCCTCCTAAAAAAAATATTGTATAAAGCTAAAATGTGAACATTTCAGCCATCTGTTGCATTATAGCTATGGGGTTAGTGTTTCAGCAGGGACCAAGATATAAAATGTTAAAACCGAAGCCTGATGTCTCATGCCAGTTTAGCAGAACCATGTAAATAAAAAGAAACAAAGACAGAGAAGTTAAGAGAGCATCGATGCTTAGAAATAACCTTTAGTAACCTCATCTGCCAACTTCAAAACTTCCCAATAAACTCCTCCAGCTATTGAAGGATGGCAGTGCCCCTGCAATAAATGAGGACACCAGTTTCATCTTTATTAGAGGCAAATCTCTCTCGCTTGTAATAAAAGCATACTTCAAATAATTAGTGCGTTTTTACGTAATAATGAAATTATGGAAATGCAGAACACTTATTTAAGCTGGTCCTCCTCCCATTACCATATTTTTTGAATATTGGACTTAATTATGGAGCTCATCAGTTTGGAGAAGAGGGTATGAACAAAGAGTGGATGAAATAAAATAAAATAAAATAAAGACTCTCATAAAGTGTTTATTAAGAGCGGAAAGAAGCGTATAATGATATGTTTGAAAATTAAGGCAATCAAACATTTAATGCTTTGCACTCCTGTAGGCAAAAAGCATTCAAATGAGTCAATTACACATCCATTATCTCAGCACCATTAGTTGAGTCGGCCCTTCTTGGTTGCTGCGCATTGCATGCTGTTTATCAGGGGCTCTTGTCCACTTAAAAGCAGCTAATAAAACACTAAACTAGTTAACAAAGACTCCCCAAATAAAAAAAAAAAAAAAAAAAAAAAAAAAGGAAAAAAGAACAGAGGAAATGATTTAGCAATATCTGCATACATGCCTTTCATAAATCAAAATAATTAAGTTAACATGAAAATCAACTCCTCATCATTTTGTTAAATTACAGTTATTTGCATATTAGAACTCCAGCGAAGGAGAGCGATTGGAAGGCTGTTGGGTCATTGCTGCTATAATGGAGAGGGATGTAGTGGTGGAGGAGGGGGGGGTTTAAAAAATGGATAAAAAAATCATTTATTATGGACTGGATAACTAATTTCAGAATTTATGACACTGAGCTTTTTCTAACCATGCAATTTATATTATAGCAAGAAATGAGAGTTGTATATGTGGAGGGGTGGGGGGCTGCTGAAATGGACTTCTTCCTATGTTATAGCTTGTCTGCCATTTGCAAATCATTATTAATTACAGGCCAGTTCTGTTCCTGTGAAACGCAGTGTGCTTTACATGGCTGAAGCGGGCACACATATCTCTTCATCAGTGTATCAGCTGCCATTCCCAGAACAGGCAATTACCCCTCCTCGATTGGTATCAGATAAAGAGGTGGATATTTTAGGGGAAATTATAGGATAAATAGAATGTTTGTCATGTGGTACTATAAGAGATGTGGAGGCAGTAATGAAAAGCTATACATCAAACTCAGAAAAAGAAGGATTCTGTTCATGTACTGGAGTACTACATTCACACCTTTACTTGGTAATTACAGTTTGCCGAAAAGAATTGTCATACTTTATCTACAGCCTACAAACCTCACAGGCTTTTTTAGAGTTATAAGAGCCCCTCCCATGCATGCTATTAATAATTTGATTTAACTAAACTAAGAACAGGAGACAGATTTCGTCTGTCTTTTGAAGGATGACATCTATATGTACTACACACTGCTTACCAAAGGCTCCCATTTACCTGCTTACAGCTCTAAATATAGTTACTGATAACTGATTGCTTAGCAAAGCAAAAAAGGGACACGTTTGTTAGATGGCTATACATATGTCTGACTCCAGTATATCCAGGTTCAATTCCCACATTACAAGTATTTCAAGCTTAAACTTATAGCACTGAATTAGAAAAAGAGACCATATTCCAGCTCAGGAGCAGGCTACCTTTGTGGGCATGTATCCATAGTTTTCCTGTACACAACATACACAGTCCAGCCTGCCACACAGTTACATTGAACAAACTTAAAGATTTATACTTTGGACAGTCTCTTCCAGTGTAAGATATGCTATATTTCAATGCCATTCTGTCAGTATTTTAATTTCCCTTCATTACTATAACACTAAAAGTAGGCCATGTTTTTAGTTATTTTTGTTTGCATTATTTTACTTTGCTGACTGAATGCTATGTTTTCAGTTATTTCTTTAAACATTATTTTATTTTACTGTCTGAATGCTCACACTGGCCTCACCATTGTTGCTCATTTTATTGCAGTGATACAGTATGACAGCTGCAGTCAGAAGTGTGGCTTCAGGCAGACATTTTATTGACATCAAGTAATAAGACAATATAAGCAGCAGAAAGCCTTATCAAATACATACATATATATATATATATATATATATATATATATATATATATATATATATTTATTTATTTATAGATACATACGTGGGTCAACTGAAACTAGTTGACTCTACTTTGGCCAACATCTGTTTAGCTGACAAAACTTGATCAACTAAATAGATGATCGACAGGTCTGTGAGTGCACAATTCTCAGGGTATGGAAATATGCCCTTTCCCTGAGATTGTGTGATCTCAGCAATAGTATATATAATTACCAGATGGTCTGGGAGACACAGCCCCCCACATGGGAGGTGTAGAGGAGCTAGCCCCCCTGTAAAATGATGTTTTATTATTATTTTTGCATGCAACAAGATTGTTGATCATCATATGCATAGTAGCATGTCAACGTGTGCTAAGTCAGCATTTTGTTGTCAGCTTTGTAAACATTGATATTTGGGTGTTTTGTTCAGTTTCAGTATGCGCACACACCACACACGCACACACACACACACATGCACACACACATGCACACACGTGCACGCACACACACACACACACACACACACACACACACACACACACACATGCGCGCGGACACACACACACACACACACACACACACACACACACACACACACACACACATGCGCCACACACACACACACACACACACACACACACACACACACACACACACACACACACACACACACACACACCTCCTCCCCCCATATAAATATATATATATATATATATATATATATATATATAGATAGATAGATATATAGTATATACAAAATGAGTGTAGTTTATGTGTGTATTCATTGAGGAACAGTTATATGTTATGAAAGAGTGATATTATATATTGTGAATGTAGTATGCCCCAGGTGTAATAAATCCATGATACTACAATCACTGTTAACCATATGATAGGCTTGCAGATGCCTTTGGAATGAGGCAACAAATAAAGTCTTTCTCAAAACACAATAACATTTGCTGTAGGCTTTTGGGATGATGGACATGTGTCCAATAAAAATACAGTCTTACACAGTAGAAAACCTTGGGTTCTGCTGGTAGACTTGAGGATGAAAGATGGAAACCTTTACTGGGTCCTGTGGCTTAGAGAAGTGGAATCAGTGGTTCTGGATGACAATCGTATGTGTTAATAGACTAGACAGAGAATTTTGTGCAGGAAAAGTAAGGAAAACAATGACTATCTCAAAGGAGGCCCTGCCGTGCCAGGTAGTGATGCCCTTAACACTGGCTGTAGTGACAAACTTGATGATATGGCATCTTTTAGGCTGACTCATACTTTGTTTTGGTATAGCTGGCAAGTTAACTTCATAGAATAAATGCAAAAACACACTGTAAACTCAGAACTGAAACTAGAGCAGTTCACAGACTCCACTGGCAGCAAACTAGGTTAAGGAACAAACCTAGAAAAAATAAAGGATTTTATGTGACAATTCAACCTTGTAGGTTTGTTCCTTAACCTAGTTTGCTGCCAGTGGCGTCTGTGAACTGCTTTAGTTTCAGTTCTAACTTCATAGAATGTAATGAAAGGGAGGAACAATGAGTTTGAGCAGAGTTCATATGTTGTATTGCATCTCCCATTTGGACTGAAGTTTGAGAATGAGGGTGTCTGCATGTTCGCATAGCTGATGATCTTAATAGATATTCAGACTCTTAGTTTCAGGGACTACCTCAATCTTGCCCCTTCCCAATGAAGAGATGTTTAGGAGATGACCTAGAAAATGGCTCCGTCTTTTTATGCCAAAGAAAATTGCTTTAAAGAGTGAATCAAAATAGTTTAATAGTCTGCATTTTAGACTGTTATAGAACCTTTGAATTTGAATTTGTTCCTCTTACACTTTTGGCTTAAGCGGACGATTACAGCATTAACTGAATGTTAAAGGGCAGTGCACTACCATGCTGAAAACAAACAGTCTTTTACAGATTCTTGTGGTCTACCAGTAGTGATGAGATGGGAGAAGGCTGGGACATACCTTTCAACTATTTGCTCAAGTATTCTGGACAAAGCCAAAAATAATGTGGGGGACAAACATCTGAAATCAGGGACATCCATTAAATATTACTCTAATTCATTTAAAATGCTATTAGAACAAAAGATTTTCCATCAACATACATTTCTTTTGAACAAGAAAGAGTATGGAACTCTAATGACTGATATTATTGCCCAACTGTAATCATCAGTGGTTTACCAAAAGGGATATAGGACAAAAATATGAGGCAAAATCAGGGATGTTCTGCAAAATCAGAGACAGTTGGGAGGTAGGGGCTAGGCTGATCTTGTCTGTTCTGCTAGCCTACAAGTTAGTGGTGAGGCCTGCAAAGGTTCAGAGACTCTGAGTGATAGAAGCTACTGAGAAAAAAATAGAGAGGGTCCCAGAAGATGATCTTAGTGGGAGGTGTCTGATTCACTACTTTTTTAGACTGAGTCACCGAGCTTGACAAAGCACAATATCAGTTTCTGTATCTGGTTTGACATCATTGTGGGTGACATGCCTCTTGACCTCTTAGCACAAAAATTCTGGACAAAGCTAAAAATAATAGGGGGACAAAGGCCCAAAATCAAGGACATGTTTTTAATGTTGCTCTTATAAACTTAGTCTGAAATTCAAAATATGTGTCATTATTTAATGAATTCAGTCCTCAATGATTTGCTAAAAAATAAGGGATTAATCTGGACATTCTGTAAAATTCTGGACAGTTGATAAGTGTGGTGGGTGTCTGTTATACCGCCATAGGTTTAGGTAAGCATTTCAACATGACTTCAGAGCAGCAAGCTCATGGAGCAGTTTGTTTATCGATTCACAATTTCACCATTGTGAAGGGGAGTAATGCTTGCCTGTTGAAAAAGTACAGACTGCTGTTAATTGAAACACCTAAAGCGGGCCATAACTGAGATGTGATGAGAAACAGGGATGTTAGTTGGCACAATGAAGAAAACAGAGAAGTTTTTTTTTTCAGTAATGTTGGTAACTTCCTCACAGTTATTTTGACAAGGACAAGAAACTCAAGTTTTTTTTTTCACTTGCTTGTCAGGCCCTAGGTGGAAGTGTTGCACTCTGGGTACTGTTGAAGTGAAGTAATGAGTTCCTCCACTGTGCTCAGATCAGCATTAGCAATGTTGATGATGAGGGCTGTGTTTGGGATGCTTTCAATAGTTTGAGAAAGATGTTAAAATGTTCTGGGTTCCAAAACGACATGGCTTAAAAAGTCTGTTAGATGTAATGCAGCTGCACTTTTTTCATAATGCTACGTATCTTGTGGTCAAAGGAGAAAACAGAATACTTGAATCTGAAGCAAGTTTTACTCTAAATCTGATATCAATATACACTTCCTTAATAGCGTAAAAGTAGTAACCATTGCATCTAATTCTAGTTATAAGATTATCAATTTGGTTAATGCTGTGGAAGCGAAGAACAGTTAGATATTCTAAGATAAAAAACTTAATGCAACATTTTGCTGGTCCAAGCACTACTTCTAAGTTTATTGCAGTATTTGTTTTTTCACCCTAATGGTAATAGCATCAAGGTTTGTTATATTTAAAAAAATGGAGACATAATAAATGGAATTTGCCCTGTTGAACAGGAAATCAGTTCTAAGTTGTACTCATTTTAACAGCATACGTTTTCAAGCTTTTCTGCTTATAGTCCATCAATATATCTTCTGAGAAAATACAGAGACAGTGAGTGGGAATGCTTGAGGGTGAAACCCCAAGTATTGACATTCCGCATGCTAGAAGGTGGGGTGATTACCAAAAGACTTGCAGCAACATCTCAGCAGGGAGAGGTGGAAAGTACCCATTGCACCAATGATCTTGGGCCATTGCAATGACTTGGACCCATATTAATCCATGATGGTCTTAGGCTGGTGATGCTTAGACCAGGTGATACTATTTGCATGCAGCACTGGGCCTTCCTGAGAAGCATTGCACCACTGCAGATGTGTTTGTTGATAATTTCAAACATAATTTTTATTGCACTATATAGTAAACTGAGCAAACAAAACTCTTGTCTGTGCCATTTTGAACTGCTTCAAATGTATACCGAACTTCCTCATGAAGTACACTGCTCTCTTTTTAAATATGCTTAAATTTGTTTAACACCAAGAAATCTTCAGAAAATTCATTACAATACATTTTAGGCAAAAGTGTTTATGACTGTGTCATTTCTTTTTTGATAGTTGTGAAACATTGATGGTATGTTTGTTTTTACTAAAGCTGTTCCTCTGTATAGCAGTGCTGGCATGATAGTGACCATGACGGTTTGTTTGTTTTTACTAAAGCTGTACCTCTGTATAGCAGTGCTGGTATGATAGTGAACATTAGGGTATGTTGTTTGTTTTTACTAAATCTGCACCTCTGTATAGCAGTGCTGACATAATAATGACCATGACGGTATGTTTGTTTTTACTAAAGCAGTACCTCTGTATAGCAGTGCTGACATGATAGTGACCATTTGGGTATGTTTGTTTTTACTAAAGCTGTACCAATGTATAGCAGGGCCGACATAATAGTGACCATTACAGTATGTTTGTTTTTTACTAAAACTGTACCTCTGTATAGCAGGGCTGACATGATAGTGACCATTAGGGTATGTTTGTTTTTACTAAAGCTGTACCTCTGTATAGCAGGGCTGACATGATAGTGACAATGACGGTATGTTTTGTTTTTTACTAAAGCTGTACCTCTGTATAGCAGACCTGGTACGATAGTGACCATGGCGGTATGTTTGTTTTTACTAAAGCTGTATCTCTGTATAGCAGTGCTGACATGATAATGACCATTAGGGTAGGTTAGTTTTTAACTAAAACTGTACCTCTATATAGCAGTTCTGGCATGATAGTGACCAATAAGGTATGTTTGTTTTTTACCTCTGTATAGCAGTGCTGGCATGATAGTGACCATGACGGCATGTTTGTTTTTACTAAAGCTGTACCTCTGTATAGCAGTGCTGACATGATAGTGACCACTAGGGTATGTTTGTTTTTACTAAAGCTGTACATCTGTATAGCAGTGCTGACATGATACTGACCAGTATGATATGTTTGTTTTACTAAAGCTGCACCTCTGTATAGCAATCCTGGCATGATAGTGACCATTAGGGTATGTTTGTATTTACTAAAGCTGTACCTCTGTATAGCAGTGCTGACATGATAGTGACCATTACGGTATGTTTGTTTTTACTAAAGCTGTTCCTCTGTATAGCATTGCTGGCATGATAGTAACCATGACGTTATGTTTGTTTTTACTAAAGCTGTACCTCTGTGTAGCAGTACTGACATGATAGTGACCATTAGGGTATGTTTGTTTTTACTAAAGCTGTACCTCTGTATAGCAGTGCTGACATGATAGTGACCATGATGGTATGTTTGTTTTTTTAATAAAGCTGTACCACTGTATAGCAGTGCTGGCATGATAGTAACCATGATGGTATGTTTGTTTTTACTAAAGCTGTACCTCTGTATAGCATTGCTGGCATGATAGTGACCATGACGGTATGTTTTTACTAAAGCTGAACCTCTGTATAGCAGTGCTGACATGATAGTGACCATGACGCTATGTTTGTTTTTACTAAAGCTGTACCTCTGTATAGCAGTGCTGGCATGATAGTGACCATGACGGTATATTTGTTTTTTACTGAAGCTTTACCACTGTATAGCAGGGCTGACATAATAGCGACCATGACGGTAAGTTTCTTTTTTTCCAAAGCTGTACCTCTGTATAGCAGGGCTGACATGATAGTGACCATGACAGTATGTTTTTTTAGTAAAGCTGTACCCCTGTATAGCAGGGCTGAGATGATAGTGACCATTATGGTATGTTTGTTTTTCTGTTACCCATCCACTCGTCAAAGTTTCTCTTGAAGAGTGTTAGTGAGGGGCTCTGCCTGATGTAATTCGGAATTTTGTTCCAAAGCATGGGGAGTCTCTATGACAGGAATCTATCCCTCCAGCATGTTCTATTGAATGAGCCCATTACCCATAATAATTCCATGAATTTACCTCTTATTATGTGAAATAGTTGATCCCTTCATTTAAAACCTGAGGTTGTTACTTACTTCCCGTCATTCCTGTTCATCTCTTCTTTCTCACAGCTCCCACACAAGATCGTTCACATGCAGATCGTCACCTATATCCTTCTTTATTTGCCAGCTGTTAAGTCCATATCTTTTTCTCATAATGCAAGTCATCTGTTCAACTCATCACTGTGTTTCACTTTCTCTGTGCTGTCTTCAAATGTTCATCCTTATACAATTTACAGAAATGCATGCAGTACTCCAATTACAACTGTGTCATGCCATTTACAGTAGAAATGTATCCTCTGGGTCTCCAGCATTCCTTACAGAAAGCAGTCCAGTGTCCTGTTGGAATTTTCTGCACCTTCTCACTTTGTATCTGGCAGTCCAGTGCTGCACTTTTTGCTATCCCGTACCCCCTTCTTCCAATCCATCTTTCCCCATTTATCCCCCAAATGATAAACATAAGTGCCTAATTATGACACTGACTCTGTACTCTGTACCTAAAAGCAATCATTCAAGCTGCCATTTGTCCTGACTTGCTAACAGTTGCTGTGGGGTTTTCAGAGTTATTTTTTATTTGTTCACAAACAGGAGCACGGCAGTGAATTAGAGTTCTGCATGTGAAGACAACTGTTTCCTTTGCTCTGCTATAGCAAAGAGAAACAGCTACCTTCACATATGGAAGACTACTTGACTGGCTCAGTCTTACTTGTGAAAAATAAAAACTCACTCTGAAATATCTGACTTAAAGAATAAGGCATGACATTTTATAGCCCTTCTGGGAGTGGATAAGGGTAGACTATCAACCAGCCCTGGAATCTAGAGACCTATTAGTCTGACTAGTCTAATATGCAAAGCCATTGAACAAATTATCATGGGAATGCTCAACAAATGCTCAACAAGGCCATAGGGAGCCTTCAGACACTGAACCCATCTGAGTTTGATTTTGTCAAGGGAAGGTTATGACTACTAAACCTGTTGGACTGTTTTAAGAAGATCACTAAGGCAGTGGATGAGGGGAAGGTGGTGCATACCACCTACCTGGACCTGGCTAAGGCATTCAATATGATATTCCACAAAGGTATAGTTTGTAAACTCACAAAACTAGGCACAAACACCTACATAACCTGCTAGATTGCCAGCTGGCTCACAGACATGAACCAGGAAGTCAGAACTGTTGAGACCACCTCCACTAAGAGACCATTTACAGTGGGGTACCTTAGGTCTCTTTGCTGGTACCGTTCCTATTTGCATCTACTTCTCAGTTGTAAAGGCTAATGTCAAGGGCCTTTGACTGATCAAATTCACAGATGACCACAAGTTGGGAGCTATCATAAAATCCTACATAACATAAATAGCTTAGAAGAGTGTCTAACACAGACAAATGACTGGTGCCAATGCCACAAATTAAAACTCAGTGCCAAGAAATGCATCATAGTACATTTTGGGAAAACTGCCACCCAGGCTTATTACTCCATTGATAAGACCCTTTAACAGTTAACCTGGTAGTCACACAGTACGCAGTAATCTGGCCTTTTGGCAACATATGGTCATGGTAGTAAGAAAATCATTCTATGTTGTCTAAATTATAAGTAAAGGTATGGCATCTGGGGTCAAGGAAGTCATTGTGCCATTTTATTCAGCCCTTATCAGACCCATCATTGAGTATAATGCCATCTTTGGCATGTACCTGACCAGTCATATGCAACACTTGGAAAGCCCACAAAAGTTCTTTACCAGGAGAATCCAGGGTATAAACACATTATCCTATACAGAGCACCTTAAAGCCCTACCTCTGTACTCAGTCTCCTACAGGTTTCTGAGAGGCGATCTATGCCTAGCATGCAAGGCATCCTGGGATCCAGCTCAGATGGACCCTATGCACAGCTGCAAAACAAACAGCATCTGAACCACCAGATCCAATGATTTAAATTTTGCTTGTGACATGAATAAGATATGTTGACGATACAGCTCTGTGTCTCAGGGGAGCCACATGCTCTGAAACAGGCTCCCCATCTGTGTGAAGCAGAGTCCATTACTAACCTTAGTTAAGCATAACCTAGACCAGTGGATAGGAAATCGGAAATTCACCCTGGGTCTGGCCCCCATGTCTCTGATAGACAGAGGCAGACAGTAATGCCCAAATTAACATACCCCCACACATAACATCTAAAAACTTCCTAACTAACATACCCTCTTCTAATAAACACCCATGATATATAGGGATGCAAATGGGCTGGGATGCACAGTTAGGCCTATAAAGGCCCTGGTGGTCATTAGCCTAGTTTATTCCTATGAACCTATGAGAAATTTCAGGCTGGCAAAAAAAGTTAAAAAGGAAAAAAAAAAACTATATATCTGTGCACAGGTGTGCGTGTGTGTGTGTGTGTGTGTGTGTGTGTGTGTGTGTGTGTGTGTGTGTGTGTGTGTGTGTAAGAGAGACAGTCAGAAAGAGAGAGAGAGAGAGAGTGTGTGTATGTGTGTGTAATTTTACATAGAAACTTTATAAATTTCTAGGCCTCCAGGATAAGGTCATTTTGACAAATACTGCCCTCTATTCAGTAGCTGTAGCATGGTCATCCCCCAAACAAAACAAGTATTTAAGAGGATAGTTGTTGCAGGAAGCTGAAGCTTGCAATAGCATTTTTGTTAAGCTTCTCTGAGAACATTATGAGAAAAAATACATGCAAACATACAGTGAGTCAAAAATAGAATTCTTCAACAATGTCCAAAAGACAAGTTTTGAGAAATGCCTGAAGAACTGTACAAAGCTAGCAGATCTAATGTTCATCTCAGTGACAAAAATAAACAGTAAGGTATGTAGCCGATCTGTTTATAACAGGCACATCAGCAGATTGTAGGCATATGCCTTTTTTAATTTCTCCAAGTCTTTTGGGTTTCTAATACCATGACGGGAATGGACCCCATTCCTAAGTCAAAGTATGATTAAAGTTCATGAAATTAGTATTGTTTCAATCTTTTTTGTCAGCCAATAGTGCTCTTCACAGCACCTGCAATGTGCCCAGTAATGACTCCTTCTGCAGTTCGTATGGAGTTACATGTATTAGTAACATATCTAAATACGACTGTAAATTCTTTTTTATAAGACCCGTTGCTCCTATTACTATTGGAACTCTCTGGGTATCTTTCTTCCACATTGCTCTCATTTCTGCCTGCAGATCCTGATATTTTATGACTTTGTCTCTCTGTACGCAAGACACTGTAGTCACTGGGTGTGGCAATTTCAATGATCAATGCTACTTTTGTCTTCTTTTCTTGAACTACTATATCCGGTTTTCTAGCATCTATCTTTTGGACTGTTGGTAATGGTTGATCCCATGTGATGAAGACTTCTTCATTTTCTACGATGCTTTGTGGCTCATGTTGCCAGTATTTTCGGCAACTTCAATACCATAATGTTTACACAATCCCCAGTGCAACAGTCTCACCACATTATTATACCTTTCAGTATACAGTCATTCTGCCATTAGTATGTTGCAACCAGTAACGTGGTGTGCAACTGTTTGCAATTCGGTATTACAAAACCTACATTTGTCTGTTTCTCCCACATGCTCAATGGACTTTATAAACCGGGTACACAGCCCACTATCTTGGGCCGCCAATATTAACCTTTCATCTCTTGGTTTGAATTCGCCTCTCCTTAACCATTCCTGTGTTCATTCCTGATCAACATGAGATTCTTCCAGAAGTTTTCTATACTTGCAACTATATTTATGTTTTTTGCACATTTCTTGCCTTCTCATCTGATCCTTCACCTTATATTCTTTCTTTTGTTTTTTGGCACATTCAGTTGCTGCATGATTTTTATCTACTTCTGGTTTGATTTCCATTCCTGCTTGACACCGATAAGCTTCTGCTAGATTAAGCAGAGAAGTCAGCTTAGATTTATTCTCCTCATGTTTCAAAACTTTCTCTACATTTGGGTCTTGTGAGGTCAGAAGATATGTGAAGAGTCCCATGATTGCAGATCTATACGTATAATCAATTTCAAGGAGGCCCATACCTCCTACGGAAAGCGGAATATATAATCTTCGTATGCACTGATTTTTCCTTTGAAAAAACACAATCCTTGGCAGTAACAGTCCGCTCACCTTGATGAATAACCACACCATAAAATTATTCCAATTTGTTTTAACAGAGAGCTAGGAAGTTGTGATTTAGAATGTTACTAGTTGAAATGTAATGTATGTTTTTTGTCTATAATTGCATTATTCTTTTGGGCAACAAAATGTATGTGTATTGCAATCCTGTTAACACAGAGTTTTAGTATTTGTACATACACTTTTAAATTTCAGGAGAACTGTATTTTTAAATATTAATTGGTTATTAATTAAGTACATAAATGTATATAAGTGTAATGGGAAGGGAAATACAACAGTTTGATAAAGTCTGGTATGTTCACAGACGAAAGCGCTTACTTCACTGTTAGATTTAGGAGGATTTTACCTTTGCTGTGGAATTTTAGTGAATGGTGGAATAAACTTTACTGTGCTTCAACTACACCCTTGTAATTGGAATAATTTTATGGTGTGTTTATTCATCAAGGTGAGCGGACTGATACTGCCAAGGATTGTGTCTTTTCAAGGGTTAGTCTTATTTACAATCCCGGTGCTCGAGTATTTTGCAATGCACTGATTTTTATAAGTCATGTGGTGAGGATGAAGCATCCTTCTTGGTTTCCTATCTAATCTATCCAACACATTTTGGGGCCAGTCAATCACTCCAAAACTGTAAGTTATGACAGGAAGAGCAAATTGGATTATAGCCTGGATTTTGTTCCTAGATATCAGTGCTGTTTTCAGGATTAATTTAAGTCTTCTGAAGTATTCCTTACTAAGTTTTATTCAAATTTGTCCATGTTTTATTGTTTATCCTTCATCAGGATTCTACATTCTCATCTTTTCCAAATATTTATACACTCCTTCTTGCTCAAGTTCGTTTATATCACATTCTTGTTCCAGACTGATGTTTTCCTACTTTAAAGGTTGCTTTTGCACATTTATCAAGACCAAATGACATTCTTATATCATCTGAAAAAGTTTTGACAACTTGAATTTGTGCTTTTAGTTCCTCATGTGATGAGCAATACAGTTTTAAATCATCAACAAAGAGAAGATGAGAAGTCTTTACACTTTGTTGTTTTCTAGGAGCCATATTATAGCCATGGCCTAAGCTGTTAAGCAGACAGCTTAATGGATTAAGGGCAAGGCAGAATAGTAACAGTGACAGAGAGTCACCCTGGAATATCCCCCTTTGAATTTTTATCCCTGGGATAATAATTTGTCCTTTATCATGGCTTAATTGCAAAGTCGTCTGCCACTGTTTCATGGTCACTGTAATGTAACCAATTAGTGTGGGGTGTATCTTATACATTTTTAAGCACTCTTTTATCCATGAATGAGGGATACTATCAAATGCTTTTTGTAGTCAATCCATGCCATACTTAGATTCTTCCCCTTTTTACAGTTCTCCACTATGACTTTATTTAACAACTGATCCTTTGTTCCATATTACTTTCTTTTATTGCCCTTTTGTTCTACTGCCATAATTGAGTTTTCTTCTAAATGACTATAATCTCTGTCGACATCAATTCCCGTGTTTAGTTTATATGTTGTCGGAAGGCAAGTTATTGGTCTATAATTTTTAGGGTAGCTTGCAGGTTCACTCTTAAGTAAGAGCATTGTTTTTCCTGTTGTTAGCCAGGTTGGTGTCTGTTCTGGGTTCGCATATAAACAGTTCTTATTCATGGCTAAATCTTCGTGCAATGAAGTTAATACTTTTAACCAGAAGTTAGGTACTGCATCTGGGCCTGGGGTTTTCCAATTAGAGTTTTTTCTTAACTTTGTTTCAGTCTCTCTGTTACTTCATCCCATTTCATATTCTGTACCTTTAAACTTCTTATTCTTTCTTTTACTTCTTCTGTCCATTTAGCATCTTTGTTATGTGCCACAGGATCTTCATAGATACTTCTCCAAAATGCATCTATTTGTTCTTTTTCTTTGGCGGTCTTTCAGTTCATTTTATTTTTCCATTTCTCTATAAAACCTTTTTGGGTCCTCAATAAATTGCGTATTTTGCACTTTTCCTTTATATTTATTTTTGTATCTTCTAAGTTTTTTACGCCTGTCCTGAAATTTTTAATTTGTTATTTATGATAGTGCATGACAGCTCCTGGTCTGTTCTAATATTGCACATTGGATTTATCACATCTATCTTTCTTAGTATTTTTGTTGCTCTGTTGCCTCTTCTATAGTCTTCTAACAGTGATACTTCTTGTCTTAATTGCTTTATAATTTTCTCTATTCGATATTTCCATGATGGTATTCGATTTCTCCCCTTCCATTCCCTCACTACCTGATGTAGTCAATGTTGAGGAGTGGTAGGCCAGTGAGTTCCCATATGATAGAACAACGGACAGCACAGGATGAAATTAATGAGACTGTGTCACAGGAAGATGCTATAGAACCCTCCTGGTAGAACTTTATCAGTTATTAATAATTTATCCCCTGTTTACTTCTGTTATATTGCACGGATCTCTATGAACAGTCCTAATTACTGTGTTCATTTGTTTTATCAGACTTCTGACTTTTTGGGTTTTATTAACCTTCTGTAGTCTATTTCTTTCACTGATCTTGATATATCTGTCCATGTCTATTAAATCAAGCAATTCTTCTCTTAGCTCATTTTCTTTCAAACTGAGGGCACATCCCATGTTTTTCAATTCCTTCAGGCATTCTATAGAAGGTTCTATAGCATCTTCCTGTGAAACAGTCTCATCAATTTCATCCTGTGCCGTCCATTGCTCTATTATATGGGAACTCACTGGCCTATCACTCATCAAATTTGACAGCATCACAGTTTCCTGTTCCTTCCCTTGCTGTCTAGCTTGAAGTGAACGTTTATACTGGTTTCCTGTGGAAGGCTCCAAATTATCGTCATATGGCACCTGACCAATTGCTTCCTGTTCCACTGGTTTCCCCTTAGTTTGGATATCCATTACTCTATCCTGTTGTGGTGCTTTCTGGATTAGATTTTCTACACTAAATCCTTCACTTTGCAGGTACTCCATAACCTCAGTTTATATTTTTTACTTCTTTATTACTAATCTCCTTTTCTACTTTTCCTCTTTGTCTTCTTCTTTTTCGTATTGTAAAGTTTTCCATGTCCAGATTCCTTTGTCTGTATTTCTCTTCAAATATCTTTGTTGCTGCTCTTTTTGTATTGGTTAGTTTTGCTTTCTCCTTTGCATAAATATTACACCATATTAAATCTCTTTTTGTTTCCCATGTCCATATTTCTTCTTCAGATGTTTCCTGATCTTCCTGTTTCTCCCTGCTTTGGGGACTCACTGCTGTGATGTAACCTGTGTTAGACCTTCTACATCAAATCCTTCAATTCGCAGGCACTCCACAACTTCAACTTCTATTTTTTTTTTTATTTCTATTTTACTGATCTTCTTTTCTACATTCCATCTTTGTGATATTATTTTTTTTATTGTGAAATGTTCCATATCCAGATGCCTTTGCCTGTATTTCTCTTCAACTATCTTTGGGGCTGCCTTCTTTACATTGATTACTTTGGCTTTCTCCTTTGCATAAATATTGCACCGTATCAAATCTCTCTTTCTTTCCCATGTCCATATTTCTTTTTTATACTTTTCAAATATCTCTTGATTTTGTTGTTTATATTTTCGCACTTCGTCAGATGCTTTTTTTTCCAAGCAGATCAAGATTTCTTAATCTATATACCATTTCTCACACATCTGTTGTATTAATGAACACAAATTTTCATTTGAAGCTTCTGGACAGTTTTTCTTGAGGAAGTATTTTTCTTTCCTCTAATTTCTGTCTTAATCATTTTGTATATCTTGTGTCTGGAAATTCTGGGCTTTTTGCATAATACATAATTTCTTTCTTATCCTCAATAGTCCACTTTATTATCTTTATGGCTCTTCTTTGGCCTATCAGTTTTTGTGATTTTTGTGGACTACTACTTCCTTCCACAACAGGGGGTGGCATCTTTCCCCTGTGCCTGGCCCAGCCCCATTGTAGGAATGTTTCTGTATTTTGAGGATTCTATACTGTCATATTTTCCAGTCCTGGTACCAGTGCGCCTACCAGGATTGGGCACTTTTTTATCCTGGGTCTTGTGACCCAGCTATCTTTTTTAGTTTTTGACCTACTTCTGTCCATGATATATGATATATAAATACAGTCTATATATCAGTGTTGCCTTGGTGAGATTTTGTAAAAACAAGGTCCACCTCGTGAAGGTACTCACCAAGACTTGAGGATGAATTCAGTTTCAGCACTACTACTCTCCTTTGCTTGCTGACTTTCCATCTCTCCATTCGGACCCCAGATACCCCATATGGACATCTGAATGCTGGAGAAGATAGGTAGAGAAGTATAAACTCCCCTTTTGCCTTTAATCCATCATGTATGATTTCCTATAGCAATGATCACTGTGCTGAAAACATGAAGTTTTAAGTGTCTCTGAAGCCTGCCTTAGCAGTGTATTATACAAGATCAGTCATTAACTAGCTAAGTAAGAAGTTTACAAATATGTGTGCTGTGTTCGAGCAATGATGTCATTCTTTTCACTGCAACAAAGGAATGGCACAAAATACAGTGCTTTTTCATTTGATAAAAATTCTGATGTTTAGTGAGAGAAGAGCATGCAGTCCTTTGCTTACGTTGTCCTTGCTAATATCTATTTAATTTAATGTAGCTGACTATATTTTCTTAATGAATGACTGAAATTACTTACAGAAAAAAAAACACTTTTTCCAATTAGAATTGGAAAAAAAAAGTATTCTGCCAGAGCATAATATGGTAATACAGCATGGGGAGGAGTGAGTATTTCATACAGTACCAGTGAAGGAAGTTACTGTTTGGTCATGATGGCACAGCCTAAGGTACCCCCACCATGGGTAAAATATGAATTTAATGACAACACTACCGTGCTGTACTGCTAATATGTAATGCCATTATTTTAAAAAGAAAGGACATTTGTTTTAAGTAATGGCATCTTATATAAGGAATGTTTCTTTTATGTCTCTATGCACCAATATCATTCATCACGTGTTGCCATCCTTCAATGGGATGTCACATTCAAAGTATATCAAGTTAGTATCATTTGTGCCACTGTAAAAGTTGTAGTAGAATATAAAGTAGTTAAGTGCTTTAATACAGTGCTGGTTCAGTGCGTTCTTTATTTAAGTACAGTGGTGGTGATATGCTGTGTTGTCCTTCTTTATTTATTTGCAGAGGGGAATTATTTCATTAAAAAGTGAAGAAGGAATGGTGGCCATTAATGCAGGAAAATTTGGTCGCTGCAATGATCTCTGCTGTGGAACTGATTGGTGAAATAAAACAGACCTTAACTCCTGGTTGTTGTGCAGAGTTTATCAATTGGAGAAATAAATAATATGGCCGTCTTATATAAATGAGGAAACAATCAGGCAAGAAACTGGATTTTCACAGAAAAGAGGTGGGGGGACTAGGCTGATGCAACAATGTCTGTCAAAGATATACCATTACAGTGTATATTCATGCAGCTGTACAAACCTACCTCAAGGGGACTTTTGTAAAGGTATCACTCCTAGGAAAATATTTCATGCAGTATATCCATCTATGTTCAGATGAAAAGGAAGGATAAATCATGTAAAATTTCAGAATGGACCATTCACTAACAACCTCTTTTTTTCCAGGGAGAACCAGGTGAGCATACAGTTCAAATAGGGCAAGATCCTCATTATAAAGCTGTCCCACATTAAGCAATGCATAGTGATACAGGAAGAAGGATAAGCCAATTTCCTGTAAGAGGATTTCTCCATGAAGATGAGCAAAGGTGCTTCAGCAAGAAGGAAACAACCATCAGTGAATGACATTCCAGACATCTGGCCCAGGCAACCACACCCCCAAAATATGAACTTTTGCAAAGTGCAGAGTATTTCCCTGAAAACTCATAGAAGCTTCTCACACTAAAACAGAGATGAACCATTTGGTGTCTACTAAATAACCTAAGCTCAAAAGAGCTAAAAAGGGATTGACAAGAGGACATGCTCTTAATTACTCTAGCTGAATATGCCAAATGAAAGAAAGGCAAGGTCCCTCCAACACTACTGATCAGCTATAGCCTATTACAGGAATGGACTCATATGAGATGGGGGCAGTTGATACCACTGAGCACAATCTGCTTAATAAGATCATCTGTTGTATGACAGAGCCACAGATGGACAGAGCCAGATCATAGTCAAATGGGGTCCTAGGCAGAATAATGTTCCATCCCCTCCCCCACATCTATTCCAGTAACCCATTACTTTCTCTCTCTGTCAGTTACCATAAATAGTGTTCTAACCTCTAAATGTGCATACAGTTTTCTCCTTTACTTTACACTGATTACAGAGATCTGGACTTTATTTAAAACTGCTTGACAGTTTAGGTGTGTGGAAGGTTCCCTGAAGCTTTAGAAGCTGGCCGTCTGTTATATCCTTGGTAGGATATAACCCCTACAGCTAAGGCAACTGCAGCAAAAATTATTCAAACATCTACTGTTATTGTAAGTTCACCTTACACAAATGTACATTTTTTGCAAGTTATAGCTGGTGAAAAATCTGATTCTGAGGATCAAGGGTTACTTGTACATAAACCCAGGAAAATATTTACAATTAGAGACAGAGTAAAAATAAGAAAATGAATATTTAAAAACATTACCCCTAAATTTACAAAGAAGGAAAAGCAAATGAACAGTATTATTAACATTGTAAGAAGGCCAGGGATACTGGAATGGTGTGCTAAATGTGATGGGGATGTTATTCTGTTAGAGGAGGTAAAATTCCTTACAAGCGAAGAAAATTATGAAAAGAAAATTTGTGGGGTAGAGATATAATATGGAGCTTAGGAAGAAAAAGTTTTTCTGCAGTGGCTGTGTCTTGTAAAAAAAAAAAAAAAAAAAAACTGAAAATACTAAATGTAACATTGATAAGGATGGGAAGGTTAACTGTTGTGGATGTGATGTGTAGAGAACATGTTTATAGAATTATAGCATTATATGCATATATAAGCAGCAAGGAAAGAGGAAAATCTGAGATTGCAGTGTCTTTCGTACAGTGAGACACAAAGTCATAAAATACCAGGATTTGCAGGAAGAAATGAGAGCAATGTGGAGGAAATATACTCAAACTGCTCCAGTAGTAGTAGGATCAAAGTGTCTAATCAAAAAGAATTTAAAGATATGCTTCCAGTGTAACTGTATGAACTACAGACGAAGGCAATTCCAGGCACTTTACTGGTGCTGAAAAGCACTTTTGGATAACATCAAAGACTGAAACATTACTAATTATATGAACTCTAATCATACCCTGACTTAGGAATTGGAACTGGAAACCTAAAAGCCTTGGAGAACTTAAACCTGAATTTTCTCTCTGTCTCTCCCTTGCGCTACTTTCTAACTCCTCCCTTCAAAGCCGCACCTGATACCCCTGATACCCCCTTTTTCCTTTTCACCTAATACTCCTTAGCACACAACCAGAATCACTAACAACTTATTATTGCTATTATGTGAATCTTATAACTGAAAGTTATAATTACAAATTGCTAATTGCATTGTTTTAGAACAAATATTTAATGTCAATACAGTTTTACACTGCTGTAATTCTCTCTTGTGGATTTTTTCTTCCATGGGCTCTGCTTAAAAAAAGGTGCTTACCTAGTTAGACTCTCTCACTCACAAAAGGAAGGAAGAAATAAATAAAATGTTAAAGGCTGGCTGGAAATTGGTGTGGAGTATTAAGCCTCTTGCCTCCCATAGTGAAGGTTTAGGGTTTGATCTGACTAAGCCACTAAAAAAGACAATGTCCCATAACCGGGCATTTTATACACACACACACACACACACACACACACACACACACACACACACACACACACACACACACACACACGCGCATGCACACACACCTCTATGAAAAAAGACTCACTTGATTCAGATATCCCATCTGGCTGCTCATTCCTGCAACAAGTAGGCTGCACAGCTCCTGAATCAAACCGTGCAGATATATCTTCTGCTCTTACAGCAAATCAAATCGCCCATTCACATATTATGGCATACTTGTTGACATCCAAATCGTTAACACGCAGCTGGATGTTTTAACTTTTTAATTTTTTTTTTTTAAAGCCAGCACCGAACACTAGGCAGCTGCCTAGGTCACCTAGTGCTGGATCAGGTTCTGCAGATGGGAGGATCTGTCTGTGACCTGGCTATGACTATGAGAAGGGGGTGTGTGGATTGTGAATCCAAACTAGGTTATACCCCAGGAGCACTCTGAGCTTGTGTACCAATAGGGAGGGAAAAAAATGTTGAGTTCAGTTTCACATATAGCACTCATCCTTGAGCTAGAAACCAGCAAGAAAGCTGAACATGGCGGCTAGAGCATTTTGTTTGCTCCTGCAGTAGGTACAAGCTAGACACAAAACACCTGAAGAAAATTAATGTTTTTGGTTTGAATGTTTATAGACTCACATGCTATTATACTGTCTTGTACACAAAGGTTTCTTCTAAAGTCCTTAAAACAAAGTTCACAGATTGTGTTGCTAGTATGTGAGCTTTGCTCTTGTTGTGTTTGCGCAAGTGTCATAGGGTCATAGGTTCATAGGTTGGTACTAGGCTATCGGCCCTAGGGCCTATACAAGCCTAGCCATAACAATTCCCTGGCTATTTCTTCCCACAGTATTTACGTCCCTGGACCTCTGTCTAGCAGGGTGACTGACATGATCCCCGGGGTGAATTTCCTATCTCCCATCCAATCATCAAGGTTCCTTTTGAAGAGGGCCAAAGAGGCTCTCTGCTTGACATGTGTGGGCAGTCTATTCCAGAGTCTGGGGAGTCACTGGGTCAGGAACCTATCCCTCCAGCATGTTTTGTTCATTGTGATGACAAGGTTTAGATCCCTGTGTCTCTGAGGGATTGGGATTTCTTTAAGTGTAGCATGTCCAACAGCTCTGGGTTTGACATGGCCTTGTATGTTAAGCAGAGATCGCCTCTGAGTAGACGATATGCGACAGAGTATAGGTGGAGTTTTTTAGATGGTCAGCACAGGGCATCTGCTTTAGGCCTGTGATTCTTTTAGTGCGGTATTTCTGCGGCCTTTCCAGTTGTTGCAGATGTCTTGAGAGGTACATACCAAACAGGGTTGTATTCTATAATGGGTCTAATGAGGGATGAGTACAGTGGGACAATGACCTCCTTTTTTCTGGATGAAAAGCCCTTAGTGATGAGGTGTGCCACATAGAAGGATTTCCTGACTGTTGTGAGACAACTGTCCACCTGTGTCCCTAAGTCTCTTATCACACTTTCGGTGTTTAGTGTACTGCCACCTATGTGGTAATTCACAGGTACATGTTTTTTCCCCAAAAGGGATAACTATACATTTCTTGGCATTGAGCTTGGGCCCATGGCTCTGGCACTAAGCATCTGTTTCTGTAAGGCCCTTTTGTAGAATATCCACATAATTTGGGGATTCAATAATGGCTCCCAGTTTGCAGTCATCTGCGAACTTTGTTAGTCAGAGTCCCTTAGTGCTGGCCTGTACTTCAGAGAAGTAGATTCCCAACAAGAGCTGTCTCAGGACTGAACCCTATGGTACTCCACTTGTCACTTGTCTCGAGCTGGATTTGGAGTCAGCTACTTTTACAGTGTGGGTTTTGTCAGTAAGCCAGTTAGCAAACCATCGAGTGACGTAGGGATTAATGTCCAGCTTAGTAAGTTTATCTATGATTCCAGAGTGGGGGATGGTGTCGAAGGCCTTGGCAAAGTCCTGATTGGCTGTGTGGACCACCTTACCCTTGTCCACGGCTCTGGAGACTGATTTGAAGAAGTCAATCAGATTCAGGAGACATGATCAGCCCTTCACGAACCCAAACTGCGTGGGGTCCAGTGTTTGAAGGTTGCCAATGTCTTTGTTTATAAGTTCCATGATAATACGTTCCATGGCCTTGCAGATCAGGCTCGTCAGACTGATGGGGCAGTAGTTCCCGGCATCCAAGGTGGATCCCCTTTTTGGAGTGGGATAAATGTAGCTGTGCGCCACTCAGTGGGCACGAAGCCTAAGGTGAGGTTATGATTAAACATGTCACTTAGGTGAGGTGCCAGTTCATTTTATAGTTCATGTAGTACACAACCTGGGATGTCATCTGGTCCCATGGATGCTGTATTCTTAGCTTTGGAGAGTGCATTTTTTACCTGTGTGGCCATTATTACCGGAATTTGGCAATCTTCCGGTATTGAGATGGGCACTTTAGGGGCTTGAGATGGGCCCTTTAGGGGTTGAGATGGGCCCTATGTTCAAGTACTCCTTCTTCTAAGTGCCAATAATGTCAGTTCATGGAATATAATTGCAATGACAAAGGGAAAGCTCTGGATAGAAAAATGCACTTTAAAATGCATTTGGTTGGTGTGAATTTGGAGTTAGTGCATATAATTAAAGAGGTGCTTGGGAGTACAGACAGGCTTGCCATATTGCAAAAAAAAAAAATATATATATATATATATATATATATATATTTATATATATATATATATATATATATATATATATATATATATATATATATATATATGGATTCACTTCATAACACTGAAAGCTCAAAACACTGAAACTCAAAACAGTGAAACCAAAACAGTGAAACTTCAAAATCTTGAAAACTCAAAACACTGAAAACACATATCATACATGTACTGAGTTTAAACAACATAAATCATAGCACTTTCCACCAAGTGTAAGCAGTGGGGCAACCCTCCTGCACCCCCCATGTGGGGGGCTGTGCCCCCCACACCTCCTGCTGCTTATATATATATATATATATATATATATATATATATATATATATATATATATATATCAACTCCAAAATTGCACTTCACTACACTAAGTGCAATCTTGGAATTGATATATTTAAGTAGCAGGGGGGTGTGAGGGGCACAGCCCCCACATGGGGGGTGCAGGAGGGCTTGCCCCCTTGCTTACACTTGGTGGAAAGTGCTATGATTTATGTTGTTTAAACTCAGTTTATGTATGATATGCATTTTCAGTGTTTTGAGTTTCAGTGTTTTGAGTTTTCAGTGTTTTGAAGTTTCAGTGTTTTGGCCTTCTATATTATGAACTTTTCTCATTTTCAGTATTTTGAGTTTTCAGTGTTATGAAGTGAATCTATATATATATATATATATATATATATATATATATATATATATATATATATATATGGGTCTACTACCGGAGATTGAAATTACATGATTTTGAAGTCCGGTAGTAGATGCCCACTAACGCGAAAGTGCACTTCACCACTTAAGCGAATGGTTACGGACCTTCGGGTTAGGGCTTGGGTTAAGGATAGTGGATAGCTAGTAGGGCTATCCACTATCCTTAACCCAAGCCCTAACCCTAAGGTCCATGACTACCACACCACAGTGGAGGAAATTGTATGTCCTCCACTGTGCAGTAGTCACGGACCTATGTCCTCCACTGTGGTGCGATAGCCACGGACCTTAGGGTTAGGGCTTGGGTTAAGGATAGTGGATACCTAGTAGGGCTATCCACTATCCTTAACCCAAGCTCTAACCCTAAGATCCATGACTACTGCAGCACAGTGGAGGACATTGCCTGTTCGTTCTAGTGGTGTTCGCGAAAGTGCACTTTCGGTGAAGTGCACTTTCACGTTAGTGGGCATCTACTACCAGATTTCGAAATAATGCAATTTCGATCTCTGGTAGTAGACCCATATATATATATATATATATATATATATATATATATATATATACATATATATATATATATATATATATATATATATATATATATATTTATATAGATATAGATATGTTCATAGGTTTATAGGTAGGTACTAGGCTATTGGCCCTAGAGCCTATATAGGCCTAGCCAAAAAGGTACCCTGGCTTTTGCCATCCAAGAAAATTATTTTCTTGTGCCCCTGTCAAGAAGAGCCACAGAAGTGATCACCGGGATGAATTTCCTATCTCCCATCCAATCATCAATATTTTTCTTGAAGGGTGCTAATGAGGAACTTTGTTTGATATAGACAGGTAGTTTGTTCCAGAGTATGGGAAGTCTCTGGGACAGGAATCTATCCCTCCAGCATGTTCTGTTTATTGTTGTGACAAGGTTTAGGTCTCTAGAGCATGTAGCTTAGAGGGATTGTTTTTTTTTTTAAGTGGAGCATGTCCAACAGCTCTGGGTTTGTCATAGCTTTGTATGTTAGGCAGAGATCGCCTCTGAGTAGGCAATATGCAACAGAGTAAAGCTGGAGTTTTTTGAGACGGTCTGCATAGGGCATCTGTTTGAGGCCAGTAATCCTCTTTGTGAGGTATTTCTGCGGCTTTTCCAGTTGTTGTAGATGTCTTGTGAGGTACATACCAAAAGGGGCACTGTATTCTATAATGGGTCTAATGAGTGACGAGGGGAGGGGAACAATGACCTGTTTTTTCCTGGATGAGAAACCTTTTGTGATGAGGAGTGCCACGTAGAAGGATTTCCTGACTACTGTGGTGATGTGATTATCAAAAGAGAGACTACTGTCCACCTGTGTCCCAAGGTCTCTTATCACACTTTTGGTGTTAAGTAGACTAACGCTTATGTTGTAGTTCATGGGTACAGAGTTTTTAACAAAAGGGATGACAATGCACTTTTTGGCATTAAGCTTGAGGCCATGGCTTTGACACCAGGCATCTGTCTCAGTGAGGCCCTTTTGTAGGATGTCCACATCGTTAGGAGTTTTGATTATGGCTCCTAGTTTGCAGTCATCTGAGAACTTCATTAGCCAAAGACCTTCTGTGTTAGCCTGTACTTCAGAGAAGTAGATACCAAACAGGAGAGGACCCAGGACTGAACCCTGTGATACTCCACTTGTCACTGGTTTGAAGTCGGATTTGGAGTCTCCTACTTTCACAGTGTGGGTTCTGTCAGTGAGCCAGTTGGCCACCCATCTTGTGACATAGGGATTTATACCTAGTTTAGTGAGTTTATCTATAAATCCAGAGTGGGGGATGGTGTCAAAAGCCTTGATAAGATCTAGATAGGCTGTTTGAACCACCTTACCCTCATCTACGGCTTTGGTGACCGCTTCAAAGAAGTCTATCAGGTTTAGGAGACATGATCTGCCTTTTATAAACCCAAACTGGGTGGGGTTCAGAGTTTGGAGATTATCAATGTCATTGTTTATAAGTTCCATTATGATACGTTCCATAGTTTTGCAGACCAGGCTCGTCAGGCTAATGGGATGGTAGTTCCCGGGGTCCGTGGTGGCTCTCCCTTCCTGGAGTGGGATAACCATCGCTGTGCACCATTCAGTGGGCACAAAGCCTGAGGTAAGGCTATGATTTAACGTGATACTTAGGTGGGGTGCCAGTTCATTTTGTATTTCATGTAGAACACAGCCTGGGATGTTGTCAGGTCCCATGGATGCTGTGTTCTTGGCTTTGGAAACTGTGGTTTTTACCTGTGCAGCCGTGATTACAGGAACTTTGCATTCTTCTGGTATAGAGATGGGCCCTTTAGGGGGTGAGAGGAGGGTAATGTTAGCACTGAATCTATCTGCCAGGATGTTGGCAATATCAGTTGGTTCTGTATATTTAGTGCCATTGTGCTGTAACTTAGAGTAGATCTGAGTGTTGCCATTGATATTCTTGACATAGCTATAGAATGCTTTGTGCTTGTCTTTAGAATCAGTGGCAATTTTGTTTCCATAACTAGCTTTGGAGGATTTTATGTGGGATTTCAGCTTCTTACTGAGACTGGCCAGGGAGTTCCTCCAATCATGGGATTTTACTCTTTTTTTGCAACAGTTTCTTTCTACTGTTGTAGAGTTTTTTATGGCAGGGGACCACCAGATTGGCTTCCTTTTTTTGGAGGATAGCATCTTGGTTCAGTTAGGGATTGCACGATCCATGCACTTGTGTAAGTGCTTATAAAGTGCATTTGTGTAGGATTCAGCAGTTGTACCTCTATTGTCCATCTGCATGGGTGTTGTGAGGTTTGCCACTTCTGTCTTAAGAAGCGTGAAGTTGGCTTTGGAGAAATTTTTTACGGTGGTTTCCCTAATGGGGGGTGGGGCCGGGATGTGGATGTCTAGGGTGATTAGCGTGTGGTCGGATCTGACCAACAAGGAACTGACCTCTGGTGTGGAACACCAGTTGTCCATGTTGGTAATGACCAGGGCTAGGATATTGCTGCCCTGGTGGGGGTGTGGATAAGTTGATCCAAGGCGTTGGAATTTATAAATTCCAGAAAACGTTGAGCAAAAGAGTTGGTACATGAGTAGTTTTCCCAGTTAGGTGGGGTAGTTGAAATCGCCCATTATTAGGGTGTTAGGTTGTACCCTAATATTTTTCAGTGTATCAAGAAATCATTAGTGGGAATCCTGGGTCATGGTGGGGGATCTGTAGCAAGCTACAGTTTGGATTGGGGTCTTGCCCAGGGTTAGTTGCACTTGGATAATCTCAGATGCATTATGCTGAGCAACTAACCTGGAGGTGTAGATATCCTTAATGAATATGGGCACACCTCTGCCTTTAGTGTTTTGGTCCAGGTTAGGTGGCCGAAAGGTGTGGTATGAATTATAGCCTGGTAATGCAGGGGTGCTCTCTGGAGCCTTGAACCAGGTCTCTGTCACTGCACAGATGTCGATGTTCTCCATTTTAACGAGTGCCTCGAGTGAGTGCATTTTGAGGTTTAGACTTCTAGCATTGAGTAGCATTACCCTCAGATTTTGCTTGCTTGTACCTATTATGGTGGTGAATTTGTCATTTGAACCTTGCCTAAAAAAGGCACTATAGGGGTGGCAAGAGCCTTAGCCAGTATCCAGAATCCCAAGGTCAACAGGTGCAGGCCATCTCTGGCAAAGCATTGTGGTCTGTTGATCATGTCATCCTAGGCAGACAGATACTGGATCTCCTTATAATGACACCAGAAGTTTAGCCAATTGCTGAAGTCAATCATTTTGTCCTTGTACTGTGGTATCATTCTGGGTGATGGCAGGATGCTACTCAGGGCTAGGGTCATACCTGTCTGGGCTACAATATCGGACAGCTCCTCCATGTCTCTTTTCATTTAGTCCAGGGAGGTACATCACAGGTCATTCACACCAACATGGACAATGACAGAGTCATATTTGTACTTGTTGTGGAGTGACCTGAGTGCATGCATTATGTGGTGGATCCTGGCACCTGACAGGCAGCTGACAGTAACTTTCTCCTTGTTTAGCCTAGTGAGTGGAACATCAGTGTGACTGACTATAGAGTCACCTATGACTAGAGTGTTGGGTACGTTGTTATATCTTATGGGTTGTGGTTGAGTGGCACACTGAGTTTGTGAGCTATGTGTCATTTGGGTTGTATTGGGGGGTGGAGGTTGCTTGCATTTCTGCTTTGGCGGTCCCTGTTGCTTGGGCAGATTTTTATTGAGAGCCTACGTGAATGTAGGTGTGTGTTTTGTGTTTCTATGTGTGTGTTTTGGTGGTGTAGGTTTTGAGGGACCATGTGATGAGTGTGGTGTGGTGCAAGTGTTTAAAGTCTCCTCTTGACTGTCTAGTCCAGTCTTGGGTGAAAAGAGCTTTGCTTCCAGTTTGGCTATATAAGTGCATCTTTCACAGGTTGTAGTGTTGGGTGGTAGGAGGAGAGGGTTGTCTGTGTACATGAGGCAATTGCTGCATTGCCCCAAGATGCTCAGATTCATCAGGTAGACAGGAGAAAACACCGGGAGCTGACCCTTAGACATGCCTGGATAGGTGCTTATTTATTAAGTACTAAAAACTGTTTTCCTCTAAACAAGTGAGGAACGTTGAGTGCTGTAATAATTTGTAGTTTATTTAGTGCTTACAACAAGTTCTGGACAAGTGCTGAGCTCAAAGTAACAGATTTGATTGCTAAAACTAAAAACTGGCTAGTTCTAAGGGAAAATTCAAAGAGCAAACTTTATGGTGCCGGGAATAGTATAACCCTAGCTAAGCAGCGATGCATAAAGTGTTTTTTTTTTTTTTTTAGATAAGCTACCTAGTGCTTACCACTCCCACTGATAAGCTAGAAGGCTTCCCTCCAATACAGAAAGGCTTGGGGTCACAGAAACATACAAACAGTCCTTGATACAGCAAATCTATATCTGGACTAGGCTACTTACAGGAAACACAGGAAACAAGCTTAGAACTTTTTTTTTTCTTTTTTGTAAAGTGGAAAGGGAGAAAGGAGGAGCAGAAGATAATTCAAGGTTAAGAAACTAAGTGGGTTGGCCTTCTCAGATGTTCTCCCTGTATTAGGTAGAATGAGGTAATGACATTAGACTGGGAGGAGTGTCCCAGATCAAATGTACAGTAGGGGTGGGCAACTGCAAAGCCACCAAGTATAAGAACAGGATACCAATAGGGAGAGAGGGTGGAAAACAAAAATCAGAACAAACAAACCCAAACAGATGCTTAACAATTGTAGAAAATTTCCAGTTAAAACCTCACATACAGTGAAATTAGCTAGAAAAGTATATATATTTATAGTATTTTTTTAGGTGGTTAGTGTTTCACTCATTTTATATATAAGCAGTTGCATTCTCAAGCTAATACTGCCAAGCAGTTTACAATGAGTGGTTTAGTCCTGAGGAATCATAGGGGAAGTGTACATAACATCAATACATTATTCTAAGAAAAAGAGAAGTACACCATTAAAAAAAAGACTAAAAACACAAAAACACTTTGAGGTACTGCTAGGAACCTAGGTTAGAAAGGAAACACCACGACCAAAACTTTAGTGTTTTCATCCCACTTTAATCAAAGAAACTTCATCAGATGATTTCAGATCACCTATGATGAAGTTCCTTTGATTAAAGTGGGACTAAAGTTTTGGTTGTGGTGTTTCCTTTCTAACCTCAACCCCAAGCAGTGCCTCCAAGACTTTTTGTGTTTTTAGTTTTAATTTTTCTTTGATTGCTGGAGTTTCTTATTAAATAATGACTGCAATGCTTTGTTTTTAACACCATACATCTTCGTGCAGAATAATATACTGTATAACATTTAATGAGACATATCAGTATACATATAAAAAAATAAAACATTTGAGGTCAGACCAAAAATGGTACTGTTAACAGAAATAAAATAAAATAAAATAAAAGAATACATGTTATAGCTTTTTTGGTTCAGTTTTATTAAAATAGTATATTAAACCAATGTAAATCTGTTTATAGTGATTGTAAGTATTACTTTAATACAACTGGACTAAAGCATTCTTTATCTTCTTATGGTCAGTTAACATATGTAAAAGTACTACATTAAACTATAATGTAGTGTCGTGAAAGATTACCTCTGATAACAATTTTGGCTCTCTGAAAACTGACAACTTTGCATTTATATTTGGCAAAGACACAAAAACTTGTGAGGTAATGTGTAAAGAGGTAAAAGCAGGACCTGTGACTGCATTTCTTATTTAATTTTTAAAAATGTGAAGGTGTTTCAATAAGTTGGTTTGTATTTCTTGTCATAGTTTACCTAGCAGTCAAGAACTAATGGAAATATTTAGCTAAGAAAATAGCTAAAACTTATTTAGCCAGTCAGTATTTCTTCATATATGTCTGTAGTTTAAGCAGAAGAGCAAACAATTTTGTCAAAGCTATGAATTTCCACAATTACCCAATTCCTGCACACTTCTTCCATTTCCAACCTTGCACCACAAATCAGGTTTCTAAACAAACTTCACGAGTGCGGAAATGAATAAACTATGCATATTTGTTTTATCACAAGGCTTATTTTTCCCTAAACTATGACATACAGCTATAAAATGTGCATAAATACAGTTAGAGTTTTCTTTCTTAATATGGATACAGGTGTACATATATTATATCAGAGTTCACATCAATGTGTAGAAGGAAATAAAAAATGTTAGGGTTCACAGTGATGTAAAAGAATATGAAAAATGTTAGGGGTCAGTTCTAACATTTCTTCACTAATTACTAAGATTTATGCCAGTCTGTCTAAAACACTGTCAGTAAACTCAGCTTTGCTAAGGCCACACAGAAAAAAAGCACCAAAATATAAAAAATTAAATTGTCAGAAGACACCAGCAGAAAATGCAGAAAACACAGTCATATGCACAATTCTATATACTACAACATACTTCTTGTGTAGGTGACAATCCTTAATCATGCTCCATGGTCCTCAAATCTAACCTTCCATCTAGACCTAAAGTCATTATCTACTGCAAGTAGTAACATGCAGTGCTTGTCATTCAGTGAGACATTCAGGCAAACACACTTTAACCAAATGGCTACAATGAATCAGTTTTTGAAAGTATTTTCTTTACTGAGCAGTACTATTCTGTGCCTAGTGTCCAGAATGCAAATTTGCAACCTTGCAATAATGTGAAGCTGAGCAAAGATTTCATTCTTGCAAGAGTAACTGCTGTACTGGTGGACAGAAAGAGCCAGTTTCAGTGTCATTTAAATGGTGTAAGGAAATAAAGATAGAACTGATATGATGCCCACGTCTCCCACTTCTGGACTAGAGTATGCTAGAGTCCTCCCCTCATGTACTAGAATATGCAAAGTATTCCCTTCCTGTACTTAAGCATGCTGAGGTCTTTCCTCCTGTACTTGAGCATAACGAAATCTTCCCCTTCTATACTTGAGCATGCCAAAGTCTTTCCTTCCTGTATCTGAATATGCTGAAATTCTCCCTCTTATACTAGAGCATACTGATGTCTTCTTCTCCTCCTGTACTAGAGCATACTGATGTCTTCTTCTCCTGTACTAGAGCATACTGATGTCTTCTTCTCCTGTACTAGAGCATACTGATGTCTTCTTCTCCTGTACTAGAGCATACTGATGTCTTCTTCTCCTGTACTAGAGCATGCTGCATGTCCTGTATGTGAACATGCCAGAGTCTTTCCTTCCTATACTAGTGCATACTGAAGTCGTTTCTTCATGTACCTGAGCAAGCTGAAGTCTTCCCTTCCTTTATTTGAGCATGCAATGTATTCTTCGCCTGTACTAGAGCATGCTAGTAATGAAGGCTGCAGCTGGACAGTGACACACATACACATACTGCAAAGGTACACACACGCTTCCATAACATGTATATTAACAGAAAATAATCAGCAGACAGAATTTTTTTTGGCTGGTTAAATGCTTTAGAACTGCTCTGGCCACATTTTCCCGGTCAGATTGTTAAACCAAAATTTCACTCCTGTAAAAATATGTTATTTCTTCCTTGAAGACAGACACGGTTATTTTCTGGCTCATTTGACGGTATAAGACACAACTATAATATTAAGGCCTTTCCTTTTTATGGAATATAAAAGAATACAGATGGACTAACATTCATAATCCATATGGTTGCAGCTACAGCTAGACTATATCAGAAAAGATCAGATGAAATAGTTAAGGTACTGTTTAGGCTGAGAACATGGAGGTAGGAGCTGGACAGTACACAAGAAAAAAGATAGTGTAAACCCTAAAGTTTCATTATGTATTTAATCTTATGTACTTGTGAAACTGGCCCTTATTGAAGTATAGTACTGATTTTTCAAAAAAATTCCTTATTTTATGAAAAAAAGTTCACAATATTTCTACATGTAATGTCAGTCCTGTGAATCACAAAGTAGAAATGGATGGCACATGTCAGAAAGTTGAAGCCTTTCTCCGTAACAGCATGTTTCTATCTTTCATCATGAAGTATGAAGCCTTGTGTAGCATATCATCCATATTTTATGAAAATACATGCCATTATTCTCCACAGAGACTATGTACCATGGCAGCTCATTAAATGAGACTACATGGCTCTTCCTTCTCCCAAAAACTTGTCTTGCCAACACAGTTTTAAAACAAAGCAATAAGACAGTGTGTATTTGTATGTTTCACATAAGGTCTGTAAACTAGAGCTATCTGAGCACAGAAGCAGAAAAGCATATGCTGGTGAACATAAACCTGACTGCTGTGTTAATTATGGTTGTCTTTCATTTTTATTCAACAGAAATGACCCACTAGAAGCAGAATTTTTGAAAGAAGACTACACTTAATAGTTCACAAAAGAGAGTTGAGGGACGGGCACAGAGGCACTGTGGTCTTTGTACCCTTTACCTAATAAATATATCCCTAAGGTCAGTACATCTGGAGGGTAAAGGACATTTACCCCACTGCAATGGTTTAGAATATAATCCCCTATGTCGCCACAGACTGATAGACACACCAACACAAGACACAGATGTGTGCGCGCGCACACACATACACACACACACACACACACACACACACACACACACACACACACACACACACACACGCACACACACACACACACACACACAAAAACACAGATATAAGCAATTAATGTAATAACATCCTGCAAGTGAATGCAATAAATCTTATTGTACAAATCAGTATATTACAACTCTAGGAGTTCCAAATCAGTTAAGTTTAAAACATCATCACTTTTAAGTTTATAACCTCTGAGTCATGACTTCTACTCACCCCCCCCCCAATAAAAAGGCATATTTTTTTATTTTTTAGTACTGTATGGTTAACAGTACTCAGATGGTTTGCTGAAGTGGGACTCAGGAAATCTCACTTCACTGACTTGGACAATGATGTTTCTCCAGCTGAGGACAAATTTTGATAAGTATGGGAAAACTATGCTTTTCATTTTCAAAAATTGCTGGGTTTTTTTGTATGTGCATTTCTGAAAGTGTTTGTGTATGTGGGGGGTGTGTCTGTCTATATTTTATATAAAGGTTAGTGTCACTTGCAATTAAGATACCAATAAAATTTAATTAAGCACTTTCATCCAAGATGCACACATCATCTTTTTTAGAATGCATACCATGTTGTTAATAAAGATTATAAAGTTAAGACCAGCATCACATGCCTTTAAATACTTAAAATATTTATATATTCCAATACTTATAAAAAAGGTACAGTCAATATTAAGTAATTATCTGTCATGAGAAGAAGACAGGTTTTGTAAGGTCCATTGAAAATAGTCCATTAAAGTGTATACTCTTCACTAAATAAATAGCCTCAGTAGAAGAGCCCAGAGAATGAGAGGAAGAATTCACCTTATCAAAATCCTGAAGAGGAAGAAGCATACACTGGGAGTATATAAAATTCCCATCTTTACTAGATGAGTTAGGGAAAGGAGCTTAGTTTCTTTTTGCCTTCTTGAATCTTCATGGGTACATGCAAAAGGTTACCTCTCTATGCTGAGTCTAGAAATTTATTTCAGTCTTATGAAAGTATGAACACAGGTTCTTGCTATTCAGTGAGATTTCCTACATTATATTAAAATGCTTCCTAACCAAGGTCTTATAGTCAAAAGAAGGAATAAATAAAAATGTAACCTAATTCGAATCAGTTATGGTGAGCTTATCTTGGATAAATAATGCAGTGATAGGTTCATCCACTGCTGTGGCCCTAGGCTCCGTTATGTGCCTAGGGACCATCAGTATAGGAAATGATGAAAGTGTTACTATGGTCTTATATTTTGGCAGCAACAATGCTGGATAGTAGAATTTTGATACTTATGGTGACAACTTCCAGTCCCCAGTTTTAGAAGTCATTTAAATGTTCAAAACCACCTCATAAATGAAATTACGGCTTGAGGATGTATATTGTTTTCTTTTACATCTTTTGCTGCATCCTTTGATGAGTCGACTTTCTTGACTTTCAACTTATCATATTGCTGTTGTTTCCTGTCAAGTTGAAAAATAAAATAATGAAAAAAAAACCACTTAAGACACCTGATGAAGTCTTGGTTGTTATTTTGTAAAGAGATCAAAGAGATTACTGATTTGTTTGTATTTTCAGTCTTCATAGATCCTTATTGTCTTCTATCTTTGGAAATTATTATTGTTTGCAATGCAAAGTATAATTGTAGTAATCACAAACAACCATAATCACAAATTAATATCTGATTAAGTTCTCAAAATTACTGAAGAAAATGATGAAGTGCCGATATGCACACTCCACATCTCGAACAATATCACCCCAAAACTAGTGCAGGACTAGAAACCCTGGGAGTGGCCACAGATCAGTACCTCCATGGAATATGGGCTTGAGAAGACCATAGACTTTCTTTGGCATAAAGCAGAGATTATGAAAACTCTGTGGGAAGGAAGGGTAAATCAGGTAACTTATTTATTTATTTTTAGTGGGGTTAATGCACTAATCAACACTGACCAATTTCTGGCTCATACCAGGTGAAATGCAAAACATTTTACAAACTAATAGTACAGAAATGTAACCAATTTTACTGTGACCATAACCCTCAGCCAAAGAGAAGAAAATGGTATATTAAAAAGGGATTGCAGCTTGTAGTTATGATCAGGAAATAGCAAATCTATTTTTTTAAGTTCAGGAAATTATTATGGCAATGCTAATTCAGAAAAGTCTACAAATTTGGACATGACTAATCAAGTACTGCTGCAAGTTGTATACAGAGTGCGCCAGTGCATACACTTGGGCATGACTAATCAAGTACTGCTGCAAGTTGTATACAGAGTGCACCAGTGCATACACTTGGACATGACTAATCAAGTACTGCTGCAAGTTGTATACAGACTGCGCCAGTGCATACACTTGGACATGACTGATCAAGTACTGCTGCAAGTTGTATACAGAGTGCACCAGTGCATACACTTGGGCATGACTAATCAAGTGCTGCTGCAAGTTGTATACAGACTGCGCCAGTGCATACACTTGGACATGACTAATCAAGTACTGCTGCAAGTTGTATACAGAGTGTACCAGTGCATACACTTGGACATGACTAAGCAAGTACTGCTGCAAGTTGTATACCAGTGCATACACTTGAACATGACTAAGCAAGTACTGCTGCAAGTTGTATACAAAGTGCACCAGTGCATACACTTGGACATGACTAAGCAAGTACTGCTGCAAGTTGTATACAGAGTGCGCCAGTGCATACACTTGGACATGACTAATCAAGTACTGCTGCAAGTTGTATACAGAGTGCACCAGTGCATACACTTGGGCATGACTAATCAAGTACTGCTGCAAGTTGTATACAGACTGCGCCAGTGCATACACTTGGACATGACTAATCAAGTTCATAGGTTCATAGGTTTATACTAGGCTATCTGCCCTAAGGCATTTATAAGCCTAGCCCAAATTTTTGTGGCTTACGCCACCCCTTATATGAAAAAATACTGTGCCCATTAGTTTGTTGTGCCTCTGTCCAGCAGTGACACAGAGATGATTCCCGGGGTACACCTACGATCTCCCATCCACAGGTCAAGATTTCTCTTGAACAGAGCCAGCGAGGTGCTCTGCCTCACATGGACCGGGATTTTATTCCACAGCATAGGGAGTCTCTGAGTGATAAATCTATCCCTCCAGCACATCCTATTTATATCCGTGCTAAGGTTTAAGTTGCTTGCTCTAGTGGTTTTGGTGGATTTGGATTTTTTGAGGTGGAGCATGTCCATTAATTCCGGGTTGGACATGGCCTTGTATGTCAGGCACATGTCACCTCTGAGCAGACGGTATGCGACTGAATGGAGCTGGAATTTCTTCAATCTGGCAGCATATGACAGATTTTGGAGTCCCTTTATCCTTTTGGTGAGGAACTTTTAGGGTCTCTCCAATTGCTGCAGATGTCGGGTGAGATACATCCCGAATGGGGCATTGTACTCGATCATTGGTCTGATAAGTGAAGAGTACAGGGGAACAATGACCTCACTAGATCTGGATGTGAATCCCTTCATGATCAGGTGGGCAATGTAGAAGGTCTTTCTAACCACTTTAGCAATGTGAGTGTCAAAAGAAAGGCCACTGTCAACCTGGGTCCCCAGGTCCCTGATAACCTCTTCTGTGCTTAGTGGATTGCCACCTATATGGTAGCTTGGGGTTACCTTGTTTTTCCCGAAGGGTATGACTATACATTTTTTGGCGTTTAACTTCAGGCCATGGCTCTGGCACCAGCTATCTGTTTCCGTGAGTCCCTTCTGAAGGATAGCCGTGTCCGATGCACTTTCCACTATGGCGCCCAGTTTGCAGTCGTCTGCAAACTTTGTCAGCCAAAGTCCTCCCATGTTGGCCTGTACGTCTGAGAAGTAGATGCCGAACAATAGGGGTCAAGGACCGAGCCCTGTGGGACACCACTTGTGACCGGCTTGGAGTCTGACATAGCGCCAGCAACTCTAACCCTGTGGGTTCTGTCCTTAAGCCAGTTTGCAACCCATCTTGTGACATATGGGTTTACATTTAAGCTGGTAAGTTTTTCTACAATACCCGAGTGGGGTATTGTGTCGAAAGCCTTTGCAAGGTCAAGGTAGGCTGTATGGACTGCCTTTCCCTCATCAATGGCCTTGGTGACTGTTTCAAAGAAGTCAACCAAGTTCAAAAGGCATGATCTTCCCTTGACGAAGCCAAACTGGGTCGGGTCCAATGTCTGCAAGTCCCCTATATCTTTGTTTATGAGCTCCATTATGATCCTCTCCATAGCTTTGCAGACTAGACTTGTTAAGCTTATGGGGCGGTAATTACCAGGGTCTGTAGAGGCACTGCCTTTGTGGAGTGGGACCACAGTTGCCGTACGCCACTCCTTGGGCACGTATCCTGAGGTAAGGCTGAGATTAAACAGCTGCCATATGTGCGGGTTTAATTTCTCATTTAGCTCGTGTAGCACACAGCCGGGGACACCATACGGTCCCATTGATGCTGTGTTTTTAGCTTTAGAGAGAGCAGCTTTCACCTGCACATTTGAGATGTCTGGGAGGCTACACTCCGCTGGGATAGTTATCTCTCCTTTAGGGGGGAGAGGGGGGTGAAGTTTGCACTGAACCTGTCTGCCAGTATGTTGGCAATGTCTGTGGGTTCAGTGATTTTTGTATAATTTTGGACTAATTCTGAGCATATCTGGGAGTTTCCACCCAGGTTCCTAACATAGCTGAAAAAGGCCTTATGATTGTCCTTTGAATCCATGGCAATTTTTCTCTCAAAATTGGCCTTAGTTGATTTTATGAGTGCTCGTATTTTTTACTAATAATGATCAGGGGTGACTTCCTTTTATGGATTTTGTTCTATCATGTAATAGCTTTCTCCTCTTATTGTAAAGTTTGTTAATGGCTGGGGTCCACCAGACTGGACGTTTGCCCTTTGTGGAAAGAGTCTTGGTTTTATTTGGGATTGCCTGATCCATGCAGTCCTAGAGGTGTTCATAGAAGGCATTTGTAAGGGCTTCCGCAGCTTGGGTTGTGGTTTCCACTGGCTCAGGGGCCTTGAAGGATACCACACCAGTCTTGAGTAGTGTGAAGTTTGCTTTAGAGAAGTTCTTCACTGTGGTCTTTTTTGTTTGGGGTGGGGGCGGGATGTGGATTTCCAGTGAGATTAGTTTATGATCAGATCTCACCAATGAGGGATATACTTCCAGTGTGGAGCATTTTGTCCCCATGTTTGTGATAATGAGATCGAGTATATTTTCTCCTCTCGTGGGAACAGTGGCTACCTGTTCCATGGCATTTGAATTTATGAACTCCAGGAACCGTTGGGCTAGAAAGTTAGGGCTTGAGTAATGTTCCCAGTCTATATTCGGGTAGTTGAAGTCACCCATTATGATGGTGTTTGGAGATACATTTATACCCTCCAGTGTCTTCAGGAAGGCTGTGTGGGGTTCCTGAGTTTGAGAGGGTGGCCTGTAGCATGCTACAATTTGTAGAGCAGTTTTGCCTAAGTACTGCTGCAAGTTGTATACAGTGGTCTATAATATATTCTCAAAAGCCGACAATGTAGAATCTGACATTGTCAACATGAGGATATCGAACGCTCAGAATCTCGAACGTGTAAACGGAAATCTCCATAAGGGAAGATTTCCATTTACTGCAATGTAGTGCAGTCTCAGAGTTGGTATATTTAAGTAGCGGGGGGTGTGGGGGTGCAGAGGGGCTTGCCCCCTGCTTAAACCTGTCATGGTACTTTTTTCTTTTCTTTTTTTTTGTCTTTTTATAAGGTCGATGTTTGAAGACATCGACCATATGGTGTCGACCATATGTTGTTCGATGTTTTCAAACGTCGATCTTGTAATATAGACCTGTATACAGAGTGTGCCAATGCATACACTTGGACATGACTAATCAAGTACTGCTGCAAGTTGTATACAGATGTGCCAGTGCATACTTAAACAATTAAGTACTGGACAGCCAAGGATGAAGTCATTTTGAAAGGGTGGACTAAATAACTGTGCAAACATTTATGACTTATTATACTAGATAAGCATCTGGTGTCAGAGATGATTGCCTATTATTGCTGGGTTTTTTAGATAGAGTCCCTTCTCAAGATCATGAAATCTTAAACCTAACTCACTCTGAAATACTGCAAATGAAAAGCTCAATCAGATCAAATGTATGGTTGCCTAATACAGCTTAGGATATAGAATAATAAGATGCACTATTAGACATGAAAATCTGTTTGGTAGACTGCGAGTGTAACTCTGCAGATGAGATGGGGAAAAAGGGGGATCTCTACTTAGTAAGTAGGACATCACTGCACAAGAAGGAAGTACCCAGTGCTGCACATGGATATAAGGGAGCTGATTGTGGGCAGCCTAAACCACCCCAAAAGAGTCCACCAGTAACAGGGAAAGCCACTAGTTCAGGTACATGGCCAGGATCAAGGGTTAAATGTTTTAAATGTAACTAGTGGGATCACGTATCATATAGATGTCCATGGAAGCAAGGTGGGGAACAAAAGGTGGGGGAGCCAGCAAGTGGAAATAACAGTATGCCAGTGGTAAATTGTCTGGAGACAACAGGGGTACCAAACTATCACCAGAGGTTACATCCTATCTTAGTGGGTGGAAAACAGGCCGCCGTTAAGAGAGACCAAGCCTCTGACATAACCATTGTGAAGCTTGCAGTGGTTGAAGAGGAGTAGTACTTACTTGGTCAGTCCACTCCAGTCAGAGCTTTAGAGGGGAACCCCATTCCAAATGCCTTTGGCCAGGGTTCACCTTGAATGGGAGGGTGGAGGAGGAAGCAAGCAAGTAGGTGTGTTTGAGGATGTCACTGAAGATGTCCTGATAGGGAATGATTTTGATAATGCAGTACCTTGTGTACATGCAGTCACATGCAGTCAGGCTTGGAGACAAGCATGTGAGTCTGGTAGCCTGGGGGAGACCCAGACAGACCTCACACCTGGAGCCAGTGCTGGTGAGGTGGCTGTTTCACGGTGGGAGCTACCCTGTAGCAGTGAGCCTGAAGGTGAGCCACAGCTGCTGGTAGGTACTGATGTTCCCTTGGACAGAGTGACTGCAAGGGCAAAGGTGAGTGGTAGTATCCAGGCTGACAGTGAGCCACCACTGTCAGAGGATACTAGACTTCCTGTGGAAGTGGAACTGGGAAGAGGTACAAAGACAGAGTTGAGACAGCCTCAGCTCTCGGACCCTACACTGAGAGGATTGAAGAAGGTAGCTAGGGAGGTGCCTGATTATCAAGGAAAAGGGGAGTCTGTATACTGGAACAAATGGTTACTGTATAGAGACTGGACCCGTGAGGGAGGGCTAGAGGGTGAGGTAATACAGCAGTTGGTAGTCCCTAGAGCCTACCATCTGGCACATCTAGCTATAGCCCCTGACATTCCTTTTGCAGGTCATATGGGCATAAAGTGTACCAAAGAGACGTATTATGCAGAACTTTTATTGGCCTGGGATTGCAAGGGATGTAAGAGGGTACTGCAGGACCTGTGAACAGTGCCAAAAAGTAGACAAGGCAGGAGATAATGTGAAAGCTCCTTTGATGCCTTTGCTTGTGATTAAGGAGCCATTTCAGAGGGTAGTTATGGATATTGTGGGGCCTCTGAGTACCCCAAGTTCCAGAGTGAAGAGGTATACCCTAGAGGTAGTAGATTATGTTACTAGATACCCCGAGGCAGTGGCTCTGTCCTCCTTTGAGGCAGAGAAGGTGGCCAATGCTTTGTTAGAGATTTTCAGGTGGGTAGGTTTCCTGAGAGAAATACTGACTGACAGAGGTTCCAATCTCATGTCAGACCTGCTGGCTTGGCTGTGGAAGTGCTGTGGGGTGAAGCACCTAAAAACACCCCCCTACCATCCCCAGACTAATGGTCTTGTGGAGAGGTTAAACGCTACACTAAAGACCATGCTACAGACATTTGCAGACCAGTTTAAGAGAGAGTAGGACAAATATTTGCCCCATCACAGGCCAGATAAGGTAGTGTGGATCCCAGCCTGTGAGCAGGAATTCCAAAAGCTTAAAGGAGTTTTCGGAGGACCTCCTATGTTAGCCAGTCTAGAGTACAGCAAATAATTGTGTGTGTGTGTGTGTGTGTGTGTGTGTGTGTGTGTGTGTGTGTGTGTGTGTGTGTGTGTGTGTGTGTGTGCGTGTCTGTGTGCGTGTCTGTGTGCATGTCTGTGTGCGTGTATGAAAATCAAATCTCAAAGAGTGTGCCTGTCAGCTGCTTGGAGCAGGGACACAAAGCACTGGTTTCACAGAGAGAGTGCTGGAGGACTTTGCTTGGACACTTGGCTGAGGACCCAACCCTACAGCTGTGCCAGTGGGGAGTCTTATTGGGGATATGGAGAGAGAGGCAGGACCCAGCCCCTAGACTGACTGTGTTCCCTGTGTGCTCCTAAGGGAAACTGTGCTTGATGCAGAGAGCTGCATCTGAAACTACTGAGTATATCCATGTTTGTTCCAAGTGAACATCCCTCTCCAGTTCCAGTGGTGAAGATTCAGGCTCCTTGATTACTGGCCCAGAGTGGGGACGTCACAGGACTTGAATGGTGCCATGAGCCAAATGGGCATGAAGCAGATCTGGAAAGAAAGAAAGCTGTTCCTGTGGAGGTTGAGGGATGCCCAGAAAAGGAGGAAGGGATTTCCACACCATAAAATATCCATGTTGGATGACATACAAAACACAAGAGTCTTGAGTGGCCTTTAACCAATTGGGAAGGGACAGGGAAAAATGAAGGGATAAAGGAACCTGCCCTGGGAAAAGGGGAAGCAAACTGTCAGACAGGACATGGTTTGCCTTGAAAAGGAGGCTTCTGAGAAGTAGGAATCTGAGTAGACTTGGCTGGGGGTACATGCTTAGAACCCTTTTTACCCTTAGCTGGAAGGTGGGACAGTCTGCAAACAAAGGCAGATTGAATGGATAATTTCTCTGATATTTAGGGATAAGGAAACAAAAATATGTTTCAATTCTTGCAAGGCCTTGCCTTTTTCTTAGAGGTACTTAAAAAGCTCAGCAGCAGCAGAGCCAACAACATCCTTAGTATCAACAGCAGCATCCAACAATTTAGCTTTAATGTCATTGTGTAAAGGCAGAATAAGAAGCCAAGAATAGTGCCTCAACAGAGAACCAAATGGAGCAGCCCTAGAAGAAGCATCAGCTGCATTAAAGATACACTTAATAGAGAGACGAGCCACTTAATAGGAAGAACCCAATAAGGAAAGGGCCGAGACCTTCCCTTCTGAATTAGAAGGTCAGAAATTGCCTGTGAAGCTTGAGAAAGAAGGACTAAAACACACCTGGTCATATGAGTCTGGTAATAAATAACCCTAAAAGCCAGGGTGGCAGCAGTATAGACCTTTTTGCCAAGACATTCACATTGCATGGCTCTACTATCATTATCTGAAGAAAGTAGTTTAGTACAGGGCAAAAGTTTAGAAGGTTTGTCAAAAGATACAGACACCACAGAAGGATCAGCAGAATGACATTTGTACACAAAATTAGTCTTCAGGCACCTTGTAAAATCTGTCAGGTTTCTCTGGAGATGAAGGCTGAAATTCAGGGGTAAAAGAGGCTGATGAAAAGGTATCTAAGAGGGCAGACAAGACAAGACTAAAGTAACAGTGGAATGTGTGGGAAAATCTGTCTGGATGAGTTAATAATACCTCTTTTAACTATCAGAAACCTGAAAACATATAAGTTCATAGGTTAGTACCAGGCTAACTGTCCTTGTGGGCCATTTTAAGCCTAGCCAATTACCCCATTTGAGAATCAAACCCTGCACCTTGTGTCTACAAGGTAAACACCTTAACCATTTGCCATCCTCCCATTTGAAATATTCCATCATGCAGGAAATGCATGAAAGGTAGAATTTGGACTAATAGAATTCTCTTCCTTATACCAATATTCCAAAGTAGAAGGGATTTGAGAAGAATATGCCAATGACTCTTTCCCAGAATCCATATCCTCTTCAGAGGATTCCTGCTGTCTAGACCTTTACGAGGAGTAGATGACCAGGGACAAACTGGTACAAGAACTTCCTGAGATGGCTTCAAGGCCATTAAGTGATTAAACAACCCCTGGGTAAAATCCTGCCATTCACATTGGGGATCTTTAACAATAGGGGAAATATACTTAGTTTTTGACTTTTTCTTTTGAGGGATGTCTACCTGAAAAACCCTAGGAGGTTCAGACCCTTGCTGAGATTCAATCAACATAGTAGGAATCTCCTCCTGACCTAGGATCTGGGGTATCCCCCTCGGTCCCATAGATATAATCAGTCAAGATTCCCCCTCAGTGTCCAGGCAGACATTTGTAAAGTCTCCAAGGACGTACAAGAAGTTGGATCCATGCCAGACTCCAATGGAGTTGCAGCAGAGTAATTTGAAGAAGCAACTAGACAATCCTCTGGGCTTTCACCAGCCTCGAGAGAGAGATGTCTGGGGGAGGTAGGACAGCAGCTGAATTAGACCTTAGGTTTTGGCCTTTTGCTTGGGTGGCAGGTGGCTGACCTTTGGGACAGAAAGACTCTGCTGTAGCACCTTGCTTCAACAGTTTTAGATGTTGGTTCTCTAGGTAACTCGATAAGGAGGAGAGGTGACTATGTGCAGTCTTTGGGACAAACGCTTGGCAGATAGAATACTGTGTATGGTCATGAGAAGCACCCAAACAGAAGAGACACTGCTCGTGACAGTCTTTATGGGGAAATGCCTCCCACACTGACATTCTCCCTTTCTGGATGACATCTAAACACATCAAAATAAAAATAGAAGAGATAAGAAGAAACCCCACTGGGGCACTTATCTGAAACATGCTCCATAACCAGCACAGAAGGAGCATTCAGAATGATGTTCAGTGATGGCATTCAGACTGGTGGCAAAGACGTTCTGAGATATGTACTCCCCTTTATGCCCTACACTACTGCACAGAGAGCATATGTGTGAAGTACGATGTCTATAAATTCCAAAGGCTTTGGTATATTGGCTGGATGGTGGGCTATCCTTGGCAGGAAATCCCTTATGGAAAGAATACTGCAACAGTGATATGGAAGGACATCTACTGTTTCACATACAGGCACTGAAAACTGAGATAAAGCATACAAGACATTCCTGCAATATTTTTTTTCCAGCTTATATTTTATTGCATTTTCAGATTTAAATGTTAACAACAATGACAAAAAAAACAGTATACAATGAAAGAAAATGAAAAACACTATACAGACATTTACCATAAATTGCCTATATCATCCTGTCATGATGGAAGAAAAAAGAGCTGGTTATCTACTGTATAGTAAATGACATTCGTGCAATATTACTCTCTGAAAATGCATCTTTCTTTACTAGTGTGGTATTTCCAGACTATTTGAAATACAACCAAGTTCATTCATCATATAACTACTGCACCAGATCTTGTTTTACCTTATGGCTTGTCCAAGAGGACAATACAGAATATAAAGGAAAGGATGAAGGAATAAAAGGTGAGGCTGTAGAAATACGACTGTTATGGTTCTTATTCCATTACCGAATCATCCCTCAAATAGGTATATTGCTGGATAAATTCTTACATTGAAAAGACTGAGAATTATATTGGACTTGCTTTCAATGTACTTAAACAAGATACATAGAAATCAGTAGGCTCAGAAAAAAACATTAATTAACATGTAGACATGGGTAGTTCTTTACATAGAGATAAAGTTTCTGTGAAAAACATATAGTCAGAGTACTAGTTCTTTGGCATAAATGAAAATTATTCAGGTCCTATTTCTAATGCATGAAGAAGTGTGGGAACTTGGAAAACACAGAAGATTCAGTGAACAGTCAAAGGTTCCAATATGATTTCTGTCAGAGACGCAGAGACATCTGACATTTGTGTGGAAGAAAACTGTTAAGAAACATGTACATGCATCTATTGAGGTGACCAAAAAAAGAAGAACCCCTAGAAGTGTCAGTGATGATAGAGGACATTTTTCAAATTTACCTGCTCTCTCCTTACCTAGATATTCTACTCTTGAAAGGCATCCACCTAGATGACTAAAAGACTATGTTAGATAGTATTGAAGCGTTATTTCTTGTACTATGAAATAATAAGTATTTATTCTGATTTGACAATGTCAAGGTAGAATGCCAAAAGCTTAGTTGGAGAATTACAATGAATCCTTAACATTTTAATATCTGATAGCTTATGAATCCTAGTCACACATGTGTATAACATTTGAAGTTTTCTGACACCTCTGTGGACTAAAGGGATAAAGTCCTGGCTGTGACCAAAGCACAAGTGTTCAAACAGCAGCAGCAGCATAGGTGCTGATGGAAGATTCCAGTGACAGTAGGAGTGAGCAGCTAATGCCATTTTACCCCCCTGGGGCAGGAGAGATAGGCTGGTCAAATGCTATGTAGATGGCCAGCGAATGCTGGGTATTATAGCACAGCAGTATGAAAGGCCATAAATAAACATCTGCTAAAAAGCCTGATCAATCACTGTAGCTAGTACTGCTGCATTCAACAATTGTTTAGTTTTTTATTTATTTGTTAATTAATTTATTTTTTTTTTATATTTGTTTACCTGAGTAATGCACTGATGCCTCTCAACTGTTCAGATTTTTGCAGAATGTCCAGATTTATGCCTCATATTTTTGGTCTATTCCTCATAAAATTTGTGATTTTATGGCAAATCTTGGGATGATCTGAGGACTGAAATCACTAAATAATGAAATACATTTGAGCTTCCGACTTCAAATCCTTCAGAAAATGCATGTTAACACAAATCCTGTTATTATAGCAACTTTCTATGTTTATAAGAGCAATACTTAAAATCTGTCACTATTTTTGGACAATTGTCACCCCATTTTGTCCAGATTTCTTGGACTAAGAGGTTGAGAGCTATGCACTATCAGTGGACCATTTGTAGGCACAGCCTGGGTGAAGTCATGGCATAGCACCCAGAGTTTATTAAGAAAATTACACAAAGTCTTTAAAATGCTAATGTCTAATTGCTTATGTATTCTTTAGAGCAATCTAATACAAATTCTGGTATTTTCTGTCGTTTTTTTGATAGGTGCTCCCTTTCCTCTGCCTGCTGTCTCCTGGGTCACTGTGTATTGGATTCAAGGCCATTCATTCCCTATAGGTGAGGGAAATCCATTTATATCCTGGAGGACACTGAGCACCCGGATTGGTTGTTATGCAGGCAAGAGAATTTGGTGCCCTCATTATCATCCTGGCAGTGAGAGATATTTTGTATTTTGAGACTCTAAAACCAGCCTTTGGTGGTGACATGGGCATCTACATCTCTACATACACTATTTATGCCCCTCTGTCAGCTTTAATGCATTCCTTCACACAGGTAACAAAGGCTACCATCAATAGCCTGTGTAGCCACATCCACATCATTCTTTTAGATATAAACTGTTTTTAACTAATAAAAAAATCCAGAACATGTTTATGTTAGGTTAGCAGCAATTTTTCAAGCATTCTAACTTGTCAGCTACAATAAAATGAGAAATACAATCTAAAAAATAGTCTCTAATTATTAAACTTTCAATGGGGGAAACAGAAGTTTTCCATATCTGTCCATCAAAGTTCTTCTTTTATGTATGGAACAGTACTTATCATGCCCAATAAGTCTGTATAATAGCTATAGATATATTTGAAATGCCATTGTGTCTATCTCCTATATACCATTTAAAAGAACTACTGAGTGTTACAGTTCACTTGCAAAAAAAAAAAAAAAAAAAAAAACACACACCAAATAAATAACTAAAAATGCCAAGTTGAAGGAATAAAGGCATACCGTCTTTATTCAGCTAAAATAACTGATTCTGACTGTTACTACTAAATCTCATCATATGTCCAAATTAGTATCAGCTTGTATAAAATGATCATCCACCAAGTTGAATTCACCAATGAGCATCCCTTATAATAAATATTACTTCAGTCAAAAGTACAAATGATCAAAAGCAGTGTGATTCCCATTGATGCCATTAAAACAGAATCAAATAAGATTAAATACAAACAAAATTACAAAGGACACATTATAGCCACGGTTTCAAAGCTCTTAAGTCAATATAACTTTTAATACATATTCATTCAAACCTGGGGGGGGTGCATCACTGAATTTAATTTGCCTAACCCATTCTCTTTTTTGTTCTAACATACTTTCTGCATGGCTCCTCTTTTATCACAAAAGGCATTGTCCAAGTTAAAAAAGTAAATAAATTAATTACTAAATAAAGATATAACATTTGTTAATTTCAGAACAAATTGTAGACTGGAATGGCTGTCCCTCTTTAGCTTCAGTAACTATGTTTTGACTAAGGGATCTGCATCTGCTTTCCAGTGAATCAGGTCTTCCAAAATGATATTTGTTCAGTTGGCTGTGCATTTCTGACTAACGTTCACAGCTCATGTAGTGTCAGATGTGTTTGTCTCATCCTGAATCTCACATTCACTTGTGAAGTGGATGAGATACCATCCATCTTAAATATGACATGCAAATTGGATGATGTTTTTGAGTCTTGCAGCTAAAGGTTCTGCCTGGGATAAGTCCTAGGTACAAACACTCATGTCGCAGTCAAGATGTTTCTGTGATGTATGCCTTTGTGGGCAGCATTAAACTTTATTATAACTCCAGGCCAAAAATTAACAACTGTACTAATATGGAATGCTTTGAAACATTAATATATACATAATTCAAAACAGTTGTCTTAAATGAAAGTAGCAAACTACCCACATGACTGCAGGATATAGCTTTATTAGCTACGAACATTAACTTCAAAAACAAAAAGTACTGCAGTATTTAGTTATGGAAACTAAGAATGTTCTTTCTTATTGCACATTAATTTAACATTTCTTGTATAACCAATTATATCTCTGAAATAAAGCTTTAGAGATGAAACTATGCTGTGTAGTTTGATGGTAGTGATGTTACATCTGCGTAACACAATTCCTTAATGTTAGTACTAATTAAAATTTTAATAAACACCACTTTAACAGGCACAGTACCTTTATTTTTCTACCTGGATGACTAGTGGCTATAAAGAAAATATCTAAAATTGCAATTAAAATGTACAGAGGGTAGGTGGTAGATGCTAAAGTAAACAGGACCAAAAAAGCATCAGTGCATCACCATACAAGGCAGTGAGTAAGAAGGGTCCAGGCATTACTGTTCTGTCACAGATTGGCTCTCGGGGGGGGGGGGATTTGTTAATGTTCCCATTTGATGTAGTTTGCAATAAACATACTGACAATTGAATGTTCTTTTTGGAAAGTATCAGAAATGGAAATGGACCTAAGTTCCCTCCAAAGTACACACGATTCAGTGAATGTTTTATGTAATTCTGCAGCACATTATCCATCTCTGGTGAACACAATGTTCAGTCATGGATGGTTTGAGAAATGAAGCAAACCCTACAAAATTAAAATTAAGTGAGGAGTCCTCCTAACTAGGCAACTATTTCACCAACTTCTGTTTCCTAAAACAGGATTTTTGATCTTCCCTAACAAACAATAACAAAAAAGATAGAGTGTCATCAATGCAGAAGAATGAAAGAAAAGAAAGGAAAGAAGAAAGAAAGATAAAATGAAAGAAATAAAAGAAGGAGGAAGAACTAAAGGAATGGAAAGGAAATAAAAGTGATATTTGTAACACAAAGGCAGTAGAATATTCATGAAAGTAAAGTTCGGTGTATGGCACATAACAGTACAATAGCACAATTTTAAATATATGCTTCTTACTTGAGTTATTTGTATTTCTATATAACTATGACATTGCTATGAAGTGAAATATGACCTTTACAATAGTCCAATTTGAATATATGTTTTTTTTTCTTGAGATGTGCATTTTGTATAACTATGATATTACAATGAAGTGAAATTGAGACATGCTCAGTACAAATTACTGCATACTCATTAATCCCATAGATGCTTATTGCAGTCCAGCTAACAAATTGTCAGAGCACGTTCTTAAAGCAGTCATACGTTATAGCAGCACTGCATTCCTGAGTAAGAAAACAGTCTGCGGTTACTTTGCTGCAACAACTTGATATAGCAACAAGGTCAGTTGTTCAAGCATCAGGCAAAATTAATGCCCAAAGGAGATGTAAAGACTTCACATTATGTGCATACCACTGAATAGCAGGGAGCGCTCCCTCATTCAGGTCATACACTGACATCACAAAACTTACTGGGATGGTACACTTTCATTTTTACCAATAAATAGGAATGAAAAAAAAAAATCACTGTCTTGAACTGCTTTATAGCACAAAATTGTAATCATTTCCTGTTTTTAAGAGAGGCTATTTTTATGAACCCCTAAAAAATAGCCACAGGGCAGGTGAGAAGTCAAAATACTAAATACTACAGATACATTTTTCAGTATAAGGTAATCTCAATCCCAATAAAATCATAGTCTTGATTGAAAAAAGATCATTCATTGTCGTTCTGTAACCTACTAATGTGTAATTAAACTTTCCTGAAGAATTCTGAGTCGACCAAACTGCACTCTATAACCCCCAAAGGATGTGGCAGGATATCTGCCCCAGTCCTTGACTTTTTATGGCATTGCCCCTCAGGTTCCAGATAGCTCTTTGCAGTATGTCAATGGCAGAGGCTACATCAAAGTCGGATAACTATATTTGCCTCACACACACATAGTGTAGCATGTGTAATAGCACTGCTGGCAAGCACTCCCTTCTTCACAAATATACCCAGACGGCACAGTGGTGCAGTGTTAGCCTGGAGCAATTCTCCCTGGGCCTCCGCTGAATATTGTCTTTGTTCCAGGTCAGACTTTCCAAGTAAACAAATGTTAAATAAATAAATAAATAAATGCCTAGGGCAACTTTAAGTACATGATTTCAAGTTAACAGCGTTCACCTCTCAGGCTCTGCTACTTCCCCAAACAATGAGAGAAGACCATCTCTCAATGTACCTCCATCCACTCTACTCCTACTGGCTTCTCAAGCCTGTTCCCATATATGAGTCACTACCTTGTTATCAGACATCTTGCTTGTACAATATGAGCTAACTAGTATGAGTCAGAGAATTTATGTAGAGCCTTTCACAGCTCCCAAATAATTCAGTTCTAAATTTCCATAATGCTTCACATCAGACATTAAATAAAGTTTTAAAAGTGATTCTATACACTGAAGTTGTACATCATAACTCTAAATTAAATATTCAGTGATGTAAAAATAAAATCACTTGTACATTTTTACAGATTTAATATGTAGAGATCTGTGGAGATCATGAATTATACAGCCCTATACATAGTAAAAGAGATCATGCAACTGTGGTTGTGAAGGGGAGGTTGCATTTCATGTGTTCACAGACCTAATATCAGTGAACAAGTTAACTGTGAGTCACAACCATGGTAAGAGATATGCTCTTCCTCCAAGACTGCTCAGTCACAAAGTTAATAAGAGACATGTTTATAGATTAGTACTAGGCTAACTGCCCTTGTGGGCCATTTAAGCCTAGCCAATTACCCCATGTGAGAATCAAATGCTGCACTTGGTGTCTGTAAGGTAAATATCTTAACCATTATGCCAACCTCCCATGTAAGGGCAACTTACCCCACATGGAGGGGTGTTCCCTGAAAAAAATACCCTCTATTATTTTTTTTTTTATTATAACAGGTTGTAGCTTTATGTCCATAATTATGTGAAAAGCAACCTCCTGATATTTGAGATCCAGAACCCAAACACTGGTCATTTGTTGACAGGAAGCCAAGCAGAGTACAGACCTGTGCTCTGATACAATGTAAGGAGGCAGATACAGCACTATTATATTGATCTTCTTGTATTTGAATAAGAATGTGGTCAACTAACATGTTTTTTTTTAAACTGATCTCTTCCACTGACTAGAAAATTAATAAACATTGTTAATAATGAGTTAACTCTGCCCCCATGTTGCTTAGAGGAAAAGATTTTGTGCTGGCCAGCTATAAAAAGTGCATCAGTCAGTAGTATGTGGTGAATTATGCATCTAGAAGACAAGGACAGCCTATTTAAGGGTTCAGTAACCTGTTTTTAATAACAAAGATGGCAGATACTATAGCAGCCAAACTAAGAATAATAACACTTTTGTAAGACATATTACTGATTAGTCTGTCTTAGGAAAAACATACCCTTACTTAGAAAAAGTACACAGGAATACTGACCCATCTGGCAGTATATCTCAGAAAGGTTAAGTATGTAAACTGCTAACAAGCTTTAGCTTTATCCTGTAGTCTTGGATTAGATTCCTTCCATATCCACTTTGATAATTTGCATTTCTGAACAAGTCCTTTACTGATATCCATGCTACCAATGTCACTTCATGAAAAGAAGTAAATGGACTTGGCTTATTCATGTAACAAATGAGTATGTGTTGGCTATGGGTCCCCTTCAGATAGTCGAACTTTTAAAAGCTGGACTTTCATATGGCCGAGACCATATGATCGAGCTTTTAAAAGCTCAAATGGTCTGAATAGAGATTTCCATACAGCACAGAATGGGAAGATTTCCTGTTTCCACAATGTAGTGCAATCTTAGAGTTGGTATATTTAAGTAGCAGGGGGTGTGGGGGTGCAGGGGGGCTTGCCCCCCTGCTAGCCACATTTAGTTTTTTGTTTGCTGTATTTTATTTTTACATGATCGATGTTTCAAATGTTAATTCACATCCCTTTTTCTATTAACATTCTAAGTTAACAGTACCAGTATTTTAAAGTGTCTTTAATTTTGCTGATTTTTTCACCAATTATATTTTTATCCCTAGTTATTGAGGTAAAACACTGAGTGAGAGCTATGACAGTGTGATGTTTGAACTGTTTTTCAGATTTTCAGCCCCAGAAGGAAGAATAAGATATTACTATATAATTTCAGGAGGAGACTACTAGTTAGTGGTGTACATTAAAATATATGCTGAAAAAAAACTGCAGAATCTGATCATTTTCAGGCATTCTGAAGTGGGCTTAGGCAATGTTCCTGGTGTAAAATATTGCATCTGAGAGCTTTTCACACAGTATGCACAAGTTGAGCATTTAAAATGATAGACATAGATCTGAATGAGTGCTGAAAATGGGGTATAGTCATTGTTGTATAACACAAGGGGTAAATGAGACGGACCCTAAGTGCTTTTTGCCAGCATAATACTGTATTAAATTATAGCATGCTTCTCTGTGCACATTATCCTAAACCATTACTGGGCAGTATGCTTTGCTGGAAATGTCATTAATGAATGGTTCAAACTAATAATACCTTAAGTATAAATGCTCTGTATATTGCTCCTTTGAGAACAGTAAGCCTCTGCTGAATATACTAGTTGATACTAAGATTACATTCTAGCAGTGACAAAGGAAATGGTGCCAATAAAAAAATGACTGCTCACCTTACTTTGCAATCACTAGAATATTACTGCCATTCATTAGTTAAATTTAACCATAAGTGTAAATAATGGCTCCGATTAGAAAAAAGTGCTATGGTCTGCTGCTCAGATCATTCCTGCTGAGAATCATAAGCACTGATGAATATCACTTTGTACCAACATACAGACAATATTAGGTGACAGAAAACTACCTGAAATTCCTTTAACATTAAGCTTAGAAATGGTGAATATATAAGCAAAATGACAGCGTAGTTCAAAGGGTTAAGGCTATGACCTGCTAAAAAGCTTCACCCTGAAATGGCAGTGTAGCACAAAGGGTAAAGGTTATGACCTGCTAACAAGCTCCACCCTGCAGCTATGGGTTTGATTCCCTCAATTTCCACTTGGAAACCATGTGAATCTGAGTAAGCTAGTTTTCTGAACAGTATTCCCAGGTCAACCTGGAAAAGGGGTACTTATGTCTAGTGGGCTTACATGGTTAACAGATCAAAAAAGGAGGGGTGGCTCAGTTAAGGGAGAAGGATCCAGCTGTCAGCACAGGTAATCACACTCTCAATGTAAACATCTGATTAAATCCATATCTGAATTCCTCAAATCAAAATGAGCACAAAGCTACAGGTTTGACTGATAAAAGGCTAATTTAGAGTGTGGGTATCCTTCACAGTATTGCTGCTGAAGCAAACTGTGTCAGCCATGTTAAGTAATGATCAGATATGAGAAGTACTTTTATATAAAGCTGGGGACATATTGATGCTCTTAGCAGGGTAGTATGTGGAATGTCAGAAATGAATGAAACAACTGGGGGGATTCCACCATTAAGACAAAATATAAGGATAAAGTATTTGTTTGCCATGGCTGTTAGGAAGGACAGGGACAGAATCCTCATAATCATAAGAGCAGATATAGGTTGAAAGAACAGCAGGATCCTATTTACTTTTGGCCAAATGGTCTAGAGCACTAACTGGCACAGTACAGGAAGAATAAATAAAAATGACTTGGGACCTTAGGTCACATGAATGATCATTTTACTGGACATTTTGCCTGTCCACACAGCTGTAAGGCTCAGATTACCCAAAGCACAGGATTCTTTTTTTTCTGTTTTTGTCCCTTCCCAACATGCAGTAAAAAGACAGAAAATAATCAGCATCAACGTCTGAAGTCTAGACTATGAGACATCTGAAATGGTGGTCTTGGCTAAAAAATGGGTAGCTGAATACTCTGGGAATCAAAAGAGCATGAACAGGATGAGTCATGACAGGGACGTTCGGTAAGGGCTGGGAGTGGCAATAGTACCAACAGTCTGTACAGAGGCTTTAAGTAAAGTACCTCATAGTGATGAAATGCACAAAAAAATGAAAGAATGCAACCAGCTCTGTTGGTATACAGAGATAATGCCCTGACTGTGGCCCAGGCAACTGAGGTTAAGATAGCATCTCAGGCACCTGTTGGAGCTGGCATGATGGGAGGAATAACATATCTGTATCAACTAACCTTTCTTCAGAGGGAGGGGTGTGGACGTGGACACCTTTGCACAGTGGATTCTCCAGAGGAGACCAAAGATCACACAACGGTGTTGTTTATGGGGATAGGGCCTTCAATTCCATACTTGTAAAACTGGGCATTTACATCATGGAAGTCCATTGCCCACCAGCCACTTGTATGCTTTAGGGCATGTGCAGCAGAACACTCGGACCTTAAGGAAAACCCCTGATCTCCACATGGATGATGGGATCACTCCTGGCTGGCTCAATCCTCACCTTCAGGGGTACAAACAAGGTGAAGGCCTCTTTTTCCTAGAGGATGAATGGATTTATTGAGTAGCAGGAGGGAGTTTGATGGGTCAGGACTGACTAGTACAAGATAAATAAATAAATAAAAATAAAAAATAAAAGAAGGGGATATTTGGATGTCAGTAAAACAGAAGATGACAAAAGATGCTGCTGAGAGATGTTAGCTGAAAATGCTAGCTACTAACTATCCAGAAGCAAAGCCATCCATTCTCTGTTTAACAAATTGAGGACTAGACAATAAATACTGAACTTATATTTTGAAAGATTGTGACTGTCATATAAACAAGGTACAAACAGCCAGGCAGCAGAGAGGAGAGTAACAGCAGCAATGTCGTATAGTTTACAATACACCCAAACAACATGGTTTCCGACCCTTGTACAGTACTACCACTGCCCTCCTATCTTTTACACCAACATTGCCGAAGCCAGAGATAATAAACTCATATCAGCTCTATTCCTTGACCTATCCAAAGCATTTGATACCATTTCCCATCCCATCCTCCTAAACAAACTTTCCAACCTACAACTCTCTACCTCCACTACATCCTGGTTTAGCAGCTACCTCTCAAACAGATATCAGTCTGTCAGATGGCAAACATCCTTCTCCCCTTTACATCTTGTTAAGACCGCGGTTCCCCAGGGTTCTGTCCTGGGCCCCCTACTTTTTAATATATTTACAAATAGCCTCCATGTCTCCTGCCCCCACTCTACCTTAATACAGTACGCAGACGATTCCACAATTGTTAACACCTCCGACAATATCCAAAATCTCCACACTGTCACTCAACAATCTCTGCACCTAGTAGAACAATGGCTAACTGACAACAACCTGCTTCTCAACCCCAAAAAGACCAAGCTTCTCCTTTTCCTTCCAAAAAACCTCAGTCCAGCTAAAGACAACTTCACCATCTCATCCTTAGATAATACAATCATCACCACTGACTCAAACACCAAATTGTTTGTTGTTAGTATAGACGACCAATTAAAATTCAACTTATATCTTAAACTGTATCAAAATGTCCAATCAAAAACTAGGTCTTATATACCGCAACAACAAATATATACCTAACAAATCTAGACCTACACTGACTGAAACATTTATTCTATCATCCCTGCTGTATGCTGCTCCCATACTTACTAACCTCCAAAATAATCTCTTAACCAAACTAGAAGCCACCTACAGCAAGATAGCAAGATTCGCAGCCGGTAATAGCTACAAATCCCATCACTGTATATCTCTGAAAAGCTTAAGATGACCTGAGCTCCCCCACATGCTTCAAATATCACAACTACAAATTGCACACAACATCCTAAATAGCCCCAACTCCTGCCCTGCCCTTACATCCATAATTACACCCGACAAACCCAATCGTGATCTCAGAAGCACACAACAAAACTTTCTGCAGGTGACTAAGGCAAACAAAAATATTGGAAAATTACTTTACAGTGACTCAATTGCATACTCATGGAACAAACTTCCATTGTCCCTTCGCACCACTACCAAAAGTGGTGAATTCAAAAAGCATCTAAAAATGAATTTCCAACATGCATGGATCTGTACTTGTCAGGAAATTACTTAATGAATTTTTGTTCTCTCAATTAACATATCTGCCTGGTACCTACCTAAACTGTCTATACATATTACTCTCTCTGCAGCCATTACCTATGCTATTAACTGCATCTTTGTTGTACTATGCCATAATGTTACTCTGGATTTTTTTTTTTTTTTTTAGGCATTGCTATATTCCTTGTAAATAACTTAATGCTAACCAAATTTCTTAAGCATATTGCTACTGCATTCTCAAAATATTGTACTTTTGCCTTGTATATATGCATATTGTATATTTCTCTCTGTTTTTGTACTGTTAAGTATCTTACAACTTGAATTCTTATTTTTTTCTTATTTTTAATTACTTTCCCGGAGCTTTTCTCCTCAGGTCTCTGCTGAATAGGGGCTCTCTGGGCCCAGTTGGACTAACCTGGTTAACAAATGTAAAAATAAATAAATAAATAGCAGTAATATAAAGAAAGATTGTAAGATATATCTATATTCTCTCTCTCTCTCTCTATATATATATATATATATATATATATAATTATATCTCTCTATCTGTATATATATATATATATATATATATATATATATATAGGAACACTACATAATCTCAAAAGTTTGAAATACCGAATTTCAAAATTTCAAGACCATATAGCTGAAACCTCAAACTAGCAAAAGACCAGAAGCGCAAATTTCAAAATCCCGACTATTGGGAGTTTGAAATTCGTGCTTCTGGTGTTGCGGTATGGTGGAAGGGCAGGTAAGTATTTCTGTTTAACTGTGTTGGTTAGAGGTTTAGTGTGTAAGTGTGTGTTGTGAGTGTGATGTCTGTTTGTGAGGGGAATGTAAGCATGTGGTGGTGTATTCATGTGTTTGTCTGGGTAGTGTGACCTTGGAGTTAGAATATTTAAGTAGGGGGGGTGCAGGGTGCTTGCCCCCTGCTTGTCTGTAGGTATATATATATAAGGGATCCAGATACATGCTCGACTAGCATATGTCCGAATCACAAAACATCGAACACACATACATGAAAGCACTTAACATCAACAAGCGCTTCTGTGTATGTGTGCCTGTTTTGTAGATCGGACTACAGTGTGGGTAAGGGAAAATTCCCTTTTCCCCACTGTAGTGCGATCCCGGAGGGAGAATAGTAAAGTAGGGGGGTGTGGGGGGTAGATTTTTTTTTTTTGAACTACACATACAGAGAAGCGTTTTTCGATGTTAAGCGCTTTTGTGTATGTGTGTTCGATGTTTTGTGATTCGGACATATGCTAGTCGAGCATGTGTCCTAGACCCATATATATATATATATATATATATATATATATATATATATATATATATATATATATATATTTTTTTTTTTAAGGAAAGAGACAAAAGGGTAATATGATAAATATTTCACCTTAAAGAAATCCGCAGTCTCCTCTTGAATAAACTTTTAGTAAAAAATATATGAGAAGGCACAAGGTAGAAAGATCAAGAAAGTAGAATGAAGCACCTTTTCACAGAAAGGATGATGGATGAAAAGAATAGCCTTACCGAAAATACTGTAAAATCAAACACAATGACATAATTAAAGAATGTACTGGCAACTCAGAATGCAATTTTTATGTGGGGTAGAAGCAAAAAGAAGGAAGTTGGTAGAGTAGGAACTGCAACTTATCTAGAAGGGAGAGAAACAGACTACATTAAGTCATTCTTATTGACCATCAGAATCTTCACTCTTAGGATATAGGCTTTAAACCCTTAAACACTCAAGTAATTACTCCAAAATGAAAGGAAATATGTGATCCAGGCTTTGAAAAAATGTACTGTCCAAAATGTATGCTTAACCTTTTTGTTACAAATGATACTGAGTAGGTAATTTCATGTTCATTTTCCAGTAATCTGCCTGATTTAATTCAGGGTCATGAAGGAGATGGTGCTTAACCCAGCACTCACTTGGCTCAGGGCACTGAAACTAATCCTGAATGGGATGCCAGTCCATTATAAGATGTACATACACTTGTTCTTACACAGTATACAAACACATACAAGCAATTTGGAGGATCACTAATTCACCTAGAGGTTGTCTTTGAATATGGGAGAAAACTGGTGAAAACCCAAATGGACACCACAGAAAAAAGAACCCCAGCGAAATACCATACTCTGTCGTAGCAATGCTAACTCCATCTCTACTGTAACACCCTTGTTTCATATTGCATATCCTAAAATTAAAGATAAATAAATTGAGTAATGTATGGCTGTCTTAAATTATTATTTTTTGTTTACTGTCCTACATTTCACTAGAAAAGGGTCAGGTCATACCATGCATCCAACAAGTTGCTGCCAATGATGAAATAAATAAACATTAAAAGTTTTTCATTTGGGGGTTCCATGAAAGCAGTGTTCCGGTGGACACCTTAACAAAGTGGCTCTGCAAAAACAACAAATAAAACCACTGAAAGCCATGAAAAATAAGGTTAAAAATGTTTTTCTTTAGTAAATAATATATCCTTGACCAAAACAATGCATCCAGTGAAGAGTTAAATCGAATATCCTGAGAAATATTAAATAAACTTCCAAACAAACTGTGCCGATATGAATATAATATAAATGAATATAATGAATATAATATAATGAATATAATGGCCTGATACAGTTGAATGGAAGGAAAATTGACAACAACCTTAACTTCGATAACCATATAAATAACACCATTCAAACAGTGAACAGAAAAATGGGCTCCTTATATAGAATCAAACCCTTCATAACTCCTATAGCTAGAACCACCATTGCCCACTCTCACTTAATCTCAACTCTTCGCTATGCTTCTCCTATTTATACTAATCTAAAAAAAATAATCTTCTCAAACTATCAAACTCCTATAACAATATTGCCAGATTTGCCACTGGCAATGCATTTCGAACACACCACTGTCGAATCTATAGCAGCTAGACTGGCTTGAACTCCCTAACGTGCTAACTTTTTCCCAACTCACCATTGCTCATAAAATATTTTACCAACCTAATAATACTCCAATACTTGCTAACCTCATTACCCCTTATAATAATCTGAATTCCCTATGCTTTTCAAGTAAACTACTTGCTAACGTAAGTAAGTCCAATAACTTGTCAGGCGACAGCCTATTCTCCAGTACTGCTGGGAAACACCGGAACCTTCTACCTACCAATCTAACTCTACTACCTTCACTGTCACTCTTTAAGCAAAAACTCAAAATTCACCTAAAATCACACTGGTTATGTCCCTGCACTAACCCTGATTAATCTACCACCTTTCCTATTTTTTATCTTCATACTGCCTATGGATACACAATCATACTCTACATACCCCGCTGTATGCTAAAAACTGGTCATTGTAAAATGTATATAACCACAAGTGTTTATGTTAACTAACAATGAACTTTAGTGTATCTCTCTTATCAAACGATCACATGACTGTTATATTACTTTATACTCACCTGCTTAGTATTGTACTTTTGAAAATCCTTCTTTTTATTCTAAATACCTCTTACTTTATTTGTTATACAATTGTATATTACATTTTGTGCTATGTTGGAGCTTTTCTCCCCGGGCCTCTACTGAAAATGGAAATATATCCAGTTAGACTAGCCCGGTCAACAAATGTAAAATAAATAAAATAAATAAATAAAAGGAAAAAGAAGGTCAGGCCGTGCTGACCAAAATGATGAGCAAAACTGAAATAATGGAATCACAAATGGTTAAAACTAAATACTCACAAGTAGTTATGCCTGGAAAAGAAACTATAATTAAAAAGTAAAGAACCACAAAACAACAGGAGAATCTGAAACTCTCTATAAAATTTAAAGCCGAGCAAACATCCAACCTGATGATTTAAATCTGCATTACTACCTCTCCAAATAGCCATTCAAAACTTTTCTGACCACCTTTATGTGTTTGGAAACACATTAAGTCAAATAGCTTTCCGACTAGAAAAAAAACGGAAGCTAAAGTGTCTGAAAACAAAATAAAAATAGACCAAATTCAAAAACAAAACAAAACAAATGCCAAGAAGATCCATGAGATGCAACAGAAAATCATTGATTTCGAGGCAAGAAGTACAAGGAAAAATATACTAATTTGAGATATCCCAGAAAAATACGAACAAGTACAGCTAATAGAAACAATAAAACAAGTTGTTGGCCACCTTTTAGAGAATGATTCAGAAGATGGTGAGATGGTGATAGAAAGAGCACATCGAGCTCTTCACAAAATGCTAAACTTGGACAAACCAAGACAAATTTATGCTAAGTTTCTTAAACATCAAGATGTTTATAAAATTGTAATGGCAGCAAATAAAAAATCTATTTCATGGAATGGAAGCAAAATATAATTTGTGCAGGACATACCCTTCCAAATAAAACATCAAAGACAACAATTATCACCATTCCGTGCTTATTTAATAGCAAAAAATCAAGTTCTAGATTAGGTATCTAAGTATATTAACCTTCTAAAATAAGGATGTTAACCATGCGATCGAATTGGCCAAAGAAGCAAAAGCACTGTTTATGAAAATCTTCAATGAACTGCCAAATATCATAACCTGAAAAAAACCTCAGTGGGAAGAACTGGTAAGAAATGGTGCAAAGGGTCAGATTTAAAATAAATAAATAAGAAACAAAAGCACAGATGGGACGAGAACCTAAAAATGGGATGAAGTGTGTGTTACATTAAATATTCAAAGGAACCACTTGCCTACACTTACATTTTGATAAGTAACATTCCAAGCTCCTCCTTCTCCTTCGAGCTGGACTATTCAAAGCTAAAGAGCTCAAATACACAGTTAAATAACCTGATGGTGAAAGAAAAAGTAAAGTTTCTTGTTTCAACTGACTTTGGTTAAAAGTTTCCAAGACAATAATTGAATCCAGAAAATCGAAAAGAATTATTGGATGAGAAATAAAAAGTATGAAATTTGGCAAATGAGAAATTTTCCTTGTTCATGAAAACATAACAGTTATGGACAAACTCCAGAGTTTCGACCCTGTACAGACTATTGCTTCAGACTGGTAAATAATATAGGTGTTTTTTTCTTTAAGGGACCACAAACTTTGAAGGAAGAATTCTGTTGGTAAAATCACTCATATGATAAAAAAAAGTTATACAAAAATTTTAGAAGGTAAAAATATGCATTGTTGTATGAGGTACAAAGCTCCAAATTAATAAAGGAGCTGTAACGTAGTCCCTCAAGATTACTGGCGAATTCTCCTCCCATCACTGTACTGCCCCTCATTTGTTAAACTGGCTTGAACTCACCAACCATCTAGATTATCTCCAAATTACTACAGCCCATAAACTATTTTTTTAACCTACTAAGTGCCCAGCCCTATCCAATATCCTCCAACCATACTCCCCTCCAAGATCTCTAAGATCATCCCACCAAAACCCAATCACTGTCCGTAAACCCAGTTGTCCTACTGGACAGTATCTGCTTTCCTTTTCTTTAGCTAAAAAATGGAATTTGTTGCCATCCTCCCTAAGGACTTGTGAAAGCTTTGAAACCTTTAAAACTCTTCTACACTCTCACCTTTCTTCCAAATGCAAATGCAACTGCTCTCTCCCCACATAGCCTTATGCCACTCTCTCTCCCCATAAACTTTTCTCTACCTCTGGGCCTAAACCTAACCTGACATAATAGTAAAAGTAATTACCTGTACAACCCACTTTAACCTCTACCACCTCAGCTCTCTTTCACTTCTCTTTCCCCCTCTTTCCCAGTTGCCTTTTCCTCCATATACTTCAAATACCTTCTAACCTGGGAACCTACTCCTATTTCTCAGCTGGGAACTTCTAACCTACTAACTTCTTTAGCGTAAAATATAATCTGCAACAACTTATTCCTATACTATAGCTTAAAATAAATTCTGCACCCACAATTTCTTCTCAATAAATTACCTGTTCCTACTGTATACCATACCTTCTTAAATACTTGACACCATGAAACCATACAAGTTATGTTGTTCTCTGACTCATTTTTGAATTTTGTGTTCTCTTTACTTTCACTGTAACTGTGAACACACTGTGTAACACAATCTTGTTTAATTGTGCTCTTACCTCATTTAATTTGGATTTTTATGTGAACAACTGTGTATAACTACATATATATTCTTAACTCATTTAATTTTGATTTTATGTGAATAACTGTGTATAATCACTATGTAATGCGGAGCTTTTCTCCCTGGGCCTCCACTGAAAATGGGCTCCCTGAGCCCAGTGGACCTCCCTGGTCATCAAACTGAAATAAATAAATAAATAAATAATAAATGTTAACATTAGTGCCCCTACAATAACAGGAATTGAATACAAAAGGAACACATATAATACTAATCAAGAACTTATTAAAACTTTTGAAGATTTATATACAAAACTATATGGCCCACAAAAGCTAAAAACTATGGAATTAGAGAAAGATACTTTCCTAAAGGATCTAAACATTCCAAAGTGGAGTCTTTCTGTGAGTAAAAAAGTATATCATGAACTGGGGAGGATAACCTGGGCTATCTACCTATTAATGGAAATGGAGAAACCATGCAGCTAGTTTGAGGGATGGAATACTGGAATGTTTCATCCCTGAAGGATGTGACAGAAGGTCTGAACTGGGGTCCAGTATCCAAGGAGGATAATGAAGATGAGACCAAAGGAAAGGGAACCAGTCCTGGTGAGGCCAGAAGGGGGCAATGAGGATAATGGAGCTCTTCAACTGGCTGGTTTCTGTAAGGGTTTTTTAAATCAGAGGTACTGGGGATAGGCAGTGGGCCAAACATGGACTAGAGCATCTCTCAGTGACTACTCCTGAGGAGGAATCAGGGCAACATACCTGCTACATTTTTTTGTGGGAGGAAGCAAATAAATTGCAACAAGGTTGGTCCCAGTGGCGGAAAATTATCTCCGCCACTGATAGATTGAGAGACCACTACTGAGGCATCAGAATGGATCTGCTGAGGTTGTCTACTAGTATTTCACCAGGAAGTGTATTGCTACTAGAAAGCAGATGGAGGAGATTGTCCATTGCCACACTCTCAGAGCTACTCGAAAGAGTGGATAAGATCTAGTTTTGCCTTGTTTGCTTATATACCAAACCACAAACATGTTGTTGGTTTGAATCGGAATGGCCCCACAGGGAGAACATCTTGAAGTGCCTTCAACACCAGAATGACCACTTTTATCTCCAAGACATTGATATGTGAATTGGTCTCTTGAGGGGACAGCATACCTTGGACTGTCCTTTTCAAAAAATGTACCCCATCCCAGTTGGGAGGCATCCATAGTTATGGTGGCTGCTGGGGGAAACAGAGCAAAGGGTGACCTGTGAGAATGTCATTCAAATGGCTCCACCATTGAAGATTATTTCTGCATACCTGAGTGAGTCTGACTGAGTATAAAAGAGGCTGTCCAATAACAGACCACTGAACAGCTAGAGCCCATTACAGAGTTCATTACAGATAATGCATATAGTAGCATGCTAAATGGACTAAAACTATATAACCTAGAGCCTGTAGAACCAGGTAGGCAGGAAGACCAGGATTTGTTAAACCTGGGACTTGACTGTGGCCACATGATGCGGGGGGGGGGGGTTAGACATGCAATCTGACATATTGTGTTAACATGAGCACTGATGAACGCCAGGCTCTGTACTGGTAATAGTTTTTATTTGGAAATGTTGACTGTAATGCCTAGAGAGTGGCAAATTTGGTGCAAATAGTCCCTTGACTGTTCTAGGAGATGCTTGGTTGGAGTGGTGAGGAGCCAATTGTCTAGGTATGGAAACACCTGGAATCTTTGCCATCTCAAGTGAGCTGCTACCGCTGCCATACACTTGGTGAACACCCTGGGTACTGTACTGAGCCCAAAGGGTAGGGCTCTGAATTGATAGTGACTGGCTCCCAGCTAAAAATGCAAGTGTCTTTGGGAGCATCTGCCTATTTTGATGTGATAGTATGCATTCTGAATATGGACTGAACTGTGACCATTCAGAACTCTGACTTCCTCACATATTGGTGCAGATTGCTTATATCCACAATTGTTCTCAGGTCCTCTGTCTTATTTGGCACTAAAAAGAACCTTGAATAAGTTCCAAATCTTCTCTGGTCTGGTGGGACCTAGTGGATGGCTCTTTTGTCCAACAGCTTCTGAATTTCTTGAGCTGCAGCTTCTCTCTGACTGGGTGGAATGCCTGGAAGTTTTATCTTTTGGAAGGGAATGTTTGGAAAAATGGTATAAAGTAACCTCTGGATATTATGTTTAGCACCAAAGGATCTTTTGTTATAGTAGCACAGACATCTGAGTGCAAGGCCAAACATCCCCTGACTGTCTCCAGAGGTGAGCAGTTGGGCAGCCTTTCAGGGAAGGGTCTATGCGTAAAAGAATCTTGTAAGTCATGATTTTGCAGGCTGCTTGTGCCACGAGGATGGAGTCTTCCATTTAGACTCCCTCTTTTGCCTCTGAGGGGGTTGTCACCCTATGACTGTTTGAAAAGATCCCTGGGATTTATGCAACCACATTTTCTTGCCTACTTTTTGAATCCTTGAAACGCATCATTGAGGGGGTAGAAAAGTGAATCCCTAGAGCAGACAGGGTCTTTCCTTCCTGTTCACTGCAGGAAAGTGTTTCCTTCACAGAGGGGCCAAACAAAGAAGTTCCATCAAAGGGAGCAGTGATGAAAGAAGACTTGAAAGGCTCCACAAAATCACATAATCGCATCCAGGCATGTCTCCTTATGTCAATGCCTGAAACGGTGGACCATTAGATATCTTCTGCTGCATGCAATATTAGTCTTATGTACACATTCAATATAGATAAAAGAGTGGCCAGCTACAAACATGATCTTTTATGATCCTCTGGAGTCATGGACTCTGAAAGAGACTTTGAGAGTTCCTTGGTTAAATCCCTGTGTAGTCTTTTAAAGTGTACAGAATGGTTCAGGGACCTTAAGGCAAAGGCCACTGATGCAAATACATGCTTTCCAAATCTGTCAGTTGCCTTGGACTCTCTGTTAGGTGAGTGGACAGAGGAACTCTGTTCTGCAAGCTCCTTCTTGGTGGCTGCTGCCACAACCATTGCATCAACACAGACTCCTTTGATCCAATGTGATCTATCTTTTGGAGGTGCTAAAATCTTGTCTGGTCAACATAGGATCGGTTCAAAAAAAATCCAGTTCCTTCCATGCCTTGTAAGAGATTAGGTTGATAAGCTCATCAGCCAGGGGGAGTCACCCAAGACGTAGATGGGACAGAACCAAAAGCTTCCAGGAATACTGACTCCTCAGGAGAAGAGTTATCTGAGAACCAACCGCCTTTTTGAGTAAGGATTTCCAAAATGTCTCCAAAGGAGATATCATCGGGTGGTGATCTGGGGGATCCTTCACCTCCATCGAAGTCAGTACGTTCAGTGAGGGATTCCAGAGGGGAATCTATAGGCTTCATTTTGTATGTTCTCTTTCAGTGAACCCCCTCATGGGATGTTCTGGAGAGATGTCTGAAGAGAGGGGTAGTTCTTCTATGGGGACTGTCTGGATGCTACTTGGTACTGGCTGTCCCTGTGGAGTAGGGCTGAGGGGATCAGAGCTCGGAACCAAAGGAGGATAGGGTGTATGATCTGATGATATATGAGAGACTGGATCTCTTGAATGAGAGAACACCCTCTTCACAACCTTGAAAGCTGACAGATCCTGGGAATCTGTGACTGGCCCCACTGCAGCCAAGTCCTCCGAAGCAGGCAAGCC
>NC_056744.1:447238392-447310892 GCF_019279795.1 Protopterus annectens | reverse complement strand
AAGAAGGAACTTAGAGTAACTGTATCATATATCTGTGGTACTTATATCTGGAAATTGTCGTTTTGGAACCTGCCAGCTGGCACAAGTCAAAAATGTATGATTATCCTATACCACAACTCACATCTCAGGGCTTTGACATCCAGCACATGTTTGATCTCTGATGGGAGCTTGAGTCATGAGTCTAGGACTGCACCATGAAGGAATTTGATGTGAAGTGTTCCAGCACAGGCTTCTCTGCTCCTCTTGTTGTCTATGGTTAGTTCATTATCCAGCATAGGTCCCTGATCCTCCAAGTCCTGGTGCAGCTGTGTTACATGCTCACTCTAATATGAGCTCATGTCTTGGGGTAATGGGGGGGTCATAGACCATTCTTGTTCTCTAGGGCCTATGAGGATTCAGAGAATTTCAATGGCCTCTGTCTTGCAGATGGAAAAAGATAATGAGTTCACTCCGCTTGTATCTCGATCGCTGCATCCTCCTTTAGAGATGTCCTCAGTCTCATTAGGAAACACTGGAATGGCTTTAAGTACGGATCCTTCTCCCAGATATACCTGATGAAGTTTCTAGGTAAGAAGACAAAGGAGCTGTGAGTAATCCCAACAATGGAGTCAGATATTTGGTGTGCCAACAAGACAAGTGGGAGATATTCTGACTCTACCCATACGCCTTTAAAATGACTGATGCCTTTTAAAGGCCTCTACATACACAGGTAGAGAAACACACTAAACAATACAGTGTTGACTTTTATGCAGCCTCTTTAATCCAGCAGAGGTCCCAAAGATCACATAATTTTGCCATCTCACTACAGCACAAAGAGCCTAGAGCTCTGGAGAGATGTTGTGAGTTTACTTCTCTGCCATGTGGGGATTACTGCCCTCAACTATTCAACTTGCTTACCTGGTTAGAAGGGAGTTGGATAAGCTTGATGACCTCCTTAAGTCTGGGCTCAAGGAGGATCTTTGTAAAACCCTACATCCAGCTTTCATAATGAGATGTGTTCCACTTAAATTTGACTATGATGATACTCTAGTTAGGGCCACATAGCATAATATGTGCTGGCATAGTGCAGCACTGCTCTAGATGTCCACTTATTAGATGAAGTGCTCTTGAGCAAGGCAACTATGGGCCTTTTTGATGATTTCCTTAGGAGGAACCAGGCCCTTACCTAGATGTAAGACCACTGTGAATCCACTTTCTGTGACCTCAACCTATTCATGTTCTAAACCTTGTCAGCCAACAAAAGAGGAAAATCTTTCCTCAATGTCTAAATCTGACCCTCATGCATTATATGATCTTACCCTCCTATTCAGTACCACAAAGTTGTCCAAGAGAATGACTCACCAAGTGATCCCGTACAATCTTGACACTAGTGTGGAGATGTCGGGGGAGGGGTAGAGGTTCTCTAAGTGCACCATAAAAATAGAAAACCATAACAAGGTTCCAGTGAGTTCTAGGAATGGTTACCTTCAGTCACATTCTGGAGATCACTCATCATCTACAGGAAAGGTCTTCTGGCAGATCAGTTCATTTCAGCATAGCTGTTGGCAGACTCAGACTCTATTCCTGAATATATGATGCAGGCTGTCCTACTCTTACAGGATAGACTATGGTTTAAATTCCATCTCTTCCTAGTACCAAAATGGATGGATAATCTTGATCCCAGTCTGGACCACAGTAATTTCAACCAGCTCAGCTAATACAACCAATGTTGGATGATTACCCTGCAAGGAATCAAGCATTTGCTTCCACGAGGGTTGACACAGAAACCAGTCTGTGGTTATCAAGACTGTTTTTTTTATTGCTGAGATTTAGATGTATATGTAGTATGTGAGGTTGATGCAGATAATTTTCCCTTGAACATCTTCTATATAACTGTCTGTTTTCAAGAGGAAAGGTCCTTTACTGACTGAGATTAGTGGAGTACCGGAGAGTAGGTTTGCGGAGTAATTTCTTGACTATTGATCTACTAGCCAGTACTTGGGAATCATAATGTTTTCTTGGTAGGACTCTGTTCTCAGCCAAGCATCTCCATGTAAAACTACATTACTAACAAATAATGTGGGTACAACATTCCCCTGCATCATTAAAAAATATGAACATGTGAAATCATATTTTATTACAAGCAGATGTCATATTTCCATCTAATCAACTGTCTCTGCCTATGATAATCTTCCTGCATTCTGTTTTAAATAAATTAAAATGGAATTTTAAATTGTCACATATGCCAAATGATTCATGGTCTGACAGACATATTTCTTGAACTAAATATTCTCATCCCATACCTACTTACACTTAATTATTCAATATCAAAAGCAAGTTATTATAACAAAAAGTTTTTTTTGTTTGTTGATTATATTTATATTATTTTTGATACTGCCCTGAATCCAGCAAACATATAACAGGATCAGACCTAAGGTTACTTTATAGGTCAGCCTATAAGTGGGAGTCCAATACAATCTGCCTTCTTTTTGAGTGCTAGAGTCTGTGTATATGGATGCTTGGATTTACTATTAGAAATATTCTAAAATGTATAAAACACTAAAGGGAAAAAGAGAGACAGACAGACACAGACCACTCAGTCTGTTTCATTTTAATCATGTTGAAGTATCACCTTATGAAGGATGTATGAACTGTATCCTGCAACAATAAAAAAGATAAGAGTCAGAGGAGTGGGGTGATGTAATATCATGATCTGGGTCTGAATAATGATATGCAGCCTGCAAGGGTGTAGCCAGCCATACTCTTTGTACTCTAAAGAGTACATTTTTCTTTGAGCATCACATCAGTATAGCTTTTTTTTTTTTTTTTGTTATGGAAGCCATGGTGGTGCAGCGGTAGCATTGTTGCCTCACAGCAAGAGGTTCTCCCGTTCGATTCTCGGCTGGAGCACCTTCTGTGTGGAGTCTAAATGTCCTCCCTGTGGTCAAGTGGCATTCAAAAGACATGCGTGAATGGGTGTGCCTTTGTTGAAGGTTGGGCATTGGGCTGGCACCTCGGCACCATAAAAATCTACTGCCAATCATTAGCGGACCGGAGATCTGCTGTGGCGATCCCTAACCCAGAAAAGCTGGAAGAAGAACAACAACAAACAACAGCATAGCTTTTTTCACTCATATTATGTCTACAGCTTTGTAAATGAATGTCTCCAACAACAGATACAATATTGCTAATCTAAAAGCAATAACTAAAATAGTTTTATGGGGAACAGCTGAAAATGTTACTTACATTTATTAAATGTTTGCAGTTGGAGCATTTTAAGGGATGTGTCCATTTTTAAGTTATAGGTGTCCAAGGAGAGTTGCTTGAGTGTACAAAATGGAATTTGCTTGCTACACCCCTGCCTACCAATATCTGCTTTGTTTTCTAGAAACAACAGGGATGGAGGTAATTTCCTTTCCTTTTCATATTCCCCTGCCAGCAATAGTACCAGACAAAAATCATTTTGCTCCTTAATACACAAGTACTTGGGTCCCGTGAAGGTGCCCTCAGAGTCTACGGTTAAGTAGCAGAAGGCTGACCTAGTTTGAAATATTCAGAGGCAAACTGTTTATAAATAGAAACCTGGAGAAAACTAGGCCAAGAAGTGGGAGATAATGGCCCAGTGATGTATCCTTTATAAGTGTTGGCCTGGAATCATCTCTGGGCATCTTTACAATGAAGTATTTAGATTTCTTTTTGGGTGGGAAGTTCTTACTTGGTGGACAACTTTTATGCATCTGTATTGCAGACCTATTTATCACTGCAGGCTGTTTCCGCTGATATGTAGCCTGCACTAAAGTTGATGTCTTCTTTTTTGTGCACCTTTATGGCTGTCTTTTTGTCTTCTGTTTGTTTGTTTGTTTTCCCCTTTTTTAATACAGTCTCCTTTTCCATCTCTTTTCCAAATATTTCTCCATCTTTTCTTTCACTTTCTCAGTAGAGGTAAAAGCAACAGACTTAACAAACCCCTCTTTATTCTGAAAAGTTTCTATAATCTGTGAAACTTAATTTTACTTAAATAACAAGCTGCCTTAAGCCTGCTAAATCTGGTAGCACTTCTGTATTTTAAACAAAGGTCACAACTACCAGTGTTATAAGATAAACAACAGACATATATGGACTTAACCATAAACCAATGCACATAGACAGAAAATGCAGCTAAAGAATTAATGGTTTCTCGGTGGAGCAAAAACATGAAGCAGGCCTCATGTCTCTAACAGCTGCATTTACACAGGTATAACAGCAGCATTGGCCTTTCTGGGGAATCACAACAGAGAGAGAAAAAGGATAGGCCAATACAGCTAAAAAGAGTAATCCCGGAAATTATTATGTATTGCTGTTCGGTCCATTCATGATATAAGATCAAAGTACTATGAAAATATTTTTCATAATGATAAAAATGTAAAAAAAATGAGTATGTGTTTAATACGGCAGCCATTCATCATTACCACTCACTCTTTACCAGGTTTCAGTACCAAGTTCAAATTATTAGCTTTATATATGTGAGGTCCCAACACATTAACTGTGGTACTTTCACTCCACAACTCTGTCCTGAAAGGTTAACTCCACAGTCATTAATCAAATATTACCTTGCCAATGGATTGTTTATATTTTTACTCGGTATCATTTAATGTACCATACATCTGTAAGTAATATATTGAGAAAAACACAAAAGTAAAAGCCTTTGATAAATTTACCAGAGTCTTATAATTTGTCATTTGCAGTGAAATGATTTGAATCTTAGAGCACAAATTAAATTCGGAAGTAATATGGTAAGAAATATACAAAAGTTAAAAGTGTGTGATAAATTTTCTACAGTCCTGTAATTTGTCATTTGCAGTGAAATAATTTGAATCTCAGAACACAAACAGCTCTCCCCACCACATACAGAGTATGATATCGTCATTTGTTGACACTGTGATGCATCTTGTTTTGCTTCCAAACAAGCCTTGACACATACACACACTTATGCACTGAAAAACACATGTACTCACATGGAAAAACACAGCTGCACATATAAACATGCATACACCTATGTGTGCGTGCACACAAACACACATATACACATACACGCAAACACACACACACACACGCACACACGCACACACGCACACACGCACACACACACACACACACACACACACACACACACACACACACACACACACTGCCTAGTAAAGAATTGTGAAAGCTATCAATTGTTCACATCCTCACTTCTTTGTTGCCTCATACAGACTAATTTTTGATAACTATATATATTCAGCAATGTGTGCTGCAGTCTGCTTCCAGAGGGAGTTAATATTTAGCAATACAAATGCTTATGGGCAGGATTCAATAAAGCCTACACTGTGTACATGATATGTATTCAAGAACATTCTTATCACATTTTTGTTCTTTCTAGTCACTCAGAAAGATTATACTAATTATACATGTAGTCTACACTTTGTGGTAACCTTTATGAATCCCTGTCAATACTTAAAGCAGCAAAAATATCAGTAGGAAAACTAAAATTAGGAGGAAGAAGGTGTGTGTTATGTTTGTATTGTCTGTTCACTCAGAACGGTGTATACTTGGTGTACACTTACTGTAAGATTTATTGAATCCTGGGGCCTTTTATCTCCCAGCCACTCTTTTCTTTAAGCTCATGGCATTGAATGTTGATTATTGAAGGCAAGGATATTAAACGTATGCAAAGATCTACAATGGGACTGGAGAAAATCAAGTGTCAATATCCTTGTACAAATGGGGAGGGCTGGAAAAATCTGGAAGATTGCAGGCCTGTTAAGCTCACAAGAAAACATTTCTAGAATTCATTCAGAGCTCTTTCAAACTGTTCTCATTTCCTTAATACTGATGGAAAAGGCTCTTTTCAGTTAAGACCAGTACCCTTATATTAACAGATTTTTTAAGTGGGCAGTCAGTATATACTCCAGTACAACTTATTAAATAGTGCTGGGTCAGATTTGGGGAAAATATATATCATCAATGAGAAGTACTGTGGATTCTGCCAGAAAAAAAATCATTCCTTACTGGGTCCAGCACAGGTACTATGGAGTTCTGGGAATCTATAGCTGGATTCCAGACATCTTCATCACCCAATGTGTTTATTTCTTTATGTGCACTCTTGGCTAAGGAATCTTCAAAATGCAGGAAGATGTGTGCTTTATAGCCCTGAGGTATTATATTGTTGTTCTGACTGACAAAGGTATAATTTCTGCAAGAAAAACATGATCTTTTTTATCTTGTCTTGGAGGAGGAAAGCTTTTAACCATGCTGAACTGAGTACTGCACATAAGATGTTCTAGAATTAAATGTGGCTTCTTGTAGTTTATGGCTATGCCCAATTTGTATCTGCTGTTGTAAGAGATCAGGTGGTTGGGCTACTATCAGACAATTGTCCATATAACAGAACATGATTATGTATACTTCCCTTGAATGTACAAGAAATGGAGCTAAAGATTTTGTAAATACTGCAGTAGCTACTGATAGACTAAATTTCAAAGTTAAACTGGAAGTAAAAATCTGCTTCATGGATACCAAATATTTATTTTCAGGAGGAGTGAAAGAGATATGAAGATACACACTGTTCATACCCTATGCCCCCTTAAATAAATTATCCTCTCTTTAACAGAAACCAGTCTTCAAATTTACCACCCTGGTTGTTATTATGAATTGATTCAGCAAGGAAAGCTCATAAACAAGTTCTCATTTGTTTTTCTTTTTTGAGGTGAACAAGAAAATGTCTGAAATAAAAGCCATTTCCTTTTTGGTGATACTGTCATTGTACTGCCTTTTTCTATCAGAGGTTGACCAATTAACCCTAATAGAATTACCCCCAGTGAACTGATATGTGAAGACCTGGGGGATAATGCAGACTGGCTTGCAAATTATGAAGAATACCTTACTGAACTATTGCTAGAATCTACTTACTGTAGTAATATTTTCCAAGGTGAGGTACAAAATTAAAAACTGCTTCCTAAGGGAATGGGTGATGAATGGGAAAACTGTAACATCCAGGAGAAGGTCACTATGGTTTTCTTTGTTGTTATAGTTTTCCTCTAAAAGGTAACTGGAGAAGAGGATAACATTTACTTGTGATATTTCTATCACACAGACCTTTGTTCCCCAAACAACAGTTTTGTAGTAGATGGAAAAGTCCTGAAATATTGTGGAGTTAGAGCTCATGGAAGGGTGCTTCCTTTTTTCACAAAGTCATTGAGAATGCCATCATGTGGTTTGCCAAATAAAAATTCAGTAGTTAAAGGATTACTCAGAAGCTGAGACTTTATGTCATATGCACAGGTTTCAGGCCCTAGCCAGGCATATCGTGTGCAGGCTAGTCCAGTAATTGAAGTTCAGGCAGCTGTATCCACAACAAAGTAAGCCCACATCAGAATATCAAGTCTTGATCTTGACAGCAGCTGAACTCAAATTTTCCTTATTTTTTTTTCATTCACCTCACTATGAAGAGAGAGACCGATATTCCCCCATAATTAAGGGACAAATTAAGTCCGATATTGTACCAAGTGATAATTATGAGCCCATACTGACAGCCTGGAGGAGGTGGAAACTCTTTTACAACATTTATCAACAATTCATAACATGCTGCCAAGGGAAGAGAAACTGGGATAAAGTTTTAGTTTGTCAGTGGCTTGTACTCAGAGAAACTATTGTTAGATCAGGTTTAGGAACTACAAGCTTCTAGAATACCTGTACTATCTCACCTCCATTTTCTACAAATGTCACCCTTTCCTCCAAACTCCCTAAAGTAATACTTTCCCCTCTCTTTTTGTCCATTACCTCTTCACACATTCTCACTGTCTCCTTCTATTTCTCCCTACTGTACTTCTTTTCCTTCCAAGATCAAGTTACACTATTTAAATGTTGGATAAACTGAATACCACTGCCAAAGATCTTTATACCAATATCATGTTTCCTTAAAATTATATGTATTGGAGCATTAAGGTAAGTTGTTTTTATTCTTAATGTAGTGTTTATTTAGAACTCTGCATTTTAAACCACTATTGCATATTGTCTCCATCTTTATTGTAGTATTTCCTTAGAACTCTATATATTAGACTTCTATATATAATTTTTATTCTCAGTTTGTGGAGCTTGTCTACCAGGCCTCTGCTGAAAAAAATGGGGTTTTCTTGTGTCGTCGGACTATCCTGGTCAACAAAAATAAATACCTAAATCAATTAAGCTTATTACTGAACAAATTCGGACTATCCATGGATGTGGTGTACAGCTTATCTGATTTTTTAGGAGGGCCTGTTCTTTGAGTATATAGGTGCTGAAAAATTGCAGATTATAGATTTTTGAATGTGGAAAAAAGTAAATATTTGATTTCTTTCAACATCATAGTTACATAGGTATCTTCATTTGAATAATGAAGGATCTTACATGGGCCAGCCCTCACACATGTAGCTAATTGTTTCATCAAAAACCAACAGGAAATCTGTATGTTGTAAACAAAATTCCTCTTCTTCGTCTGATAACAGATGAAAAGAAAAGTTTTTCCTTTTCCTTTTATATTGCATTACCAGCAATAGTTCAACAAAATGTTGCCTGTTCTGACACCAAAGAAAGCTGACATGAGTCCTGCTTCTGTCTAGGAAAGGAATGTCTGATTTGCCATTTCTTGTAAGGTCAGTAGGATGGGATAAATTTGGATGTGAAAACTGACATGTTAATAGTACTAATGCTTGAGAGGCTAACCTCACAATCTTTGCTAGTGTACAGACATTTATTTCTTTTGATAGCAAAGACATAACCTTCAGATTAAATAATGTCTAAATGCTCTCTGGATTTTTTTTTTAATTTCTCCAAGTCTTTTGGGTTTCTAATACCATGGCAGGAATGGACTCCATTCCTAAGTCAAAATATGATTAAAGATCATGAAATTAGCATTGTTTCAGTCTTTGATGTTAACCATAAGTGCTCTTCGTAGCACCCGCAACATGTCCAGTAATGACTCCTGTAATTCATATGTTGTTACATGTATCGGTAACATATCTAAGTATGATTGTAAATTTTTTTTATAAGACTCATTGCTCCTACTACTACTACTGGAACTGTCTGGGTATCTTTCTTCCACATTGGTCTCATGTCTGCCTGCAAATCTTGATATTTTATGACTTTGTGTCTCTCTGTATGCAAGACACTGTAGTCACTGGGCGTAGTGATTTCAATGATCAATGCTACTTTTGTCTGATTTTCATGGACCACTACATCTGGTTTTCTCGCATCTATCTTTTGAACTGTTGGTAATGGGTGATCCCATGTAATGTAGACTTCATCATTTTCTATGATGCTTTGTGGCTCCTGTTTCCAGTGTTTTTCATCTACTTCAATATTATAAAGTTTGCACAATCCCCAATGCAACAGTCTTGCCACATTATTATACCTTTCAGTATACAATCCTTCTGCCATTAGTATGTCACAACCAGCAACAAGGTGTGCAACTGTTTCCAGTTCTGTTTTACAAAACCTACATTTGTCTGTTTCTCCCAGATTTTCAATGGACTTTGTAAACCAACGTGTACATAGTCCACTATCTTGGGCCGCCAATATTAACCTTTCATCTTTTGGTTTGAATCTACCTCTCCTTAACCATCTCTGTATTCAGTCTGGATCAACATTAGGTTGTTCCAGGAGTTTTCTATACTTTCAGTTATATTTATGCATTTTCCACATTTCTTGCCTGATCATCTAATCCTTCACTTTATATTCTTTCTTTTGTTTTTTTTTTGGCACATTCAGTTGCTGCCTGATTTTTATCTACTTCTGGTTTGATTTCCATTCATGACTGATGCAGATATACTACTGCTAGACTAAGCAGGGAAGTCATCTTGGGCTTATTCTCCTCATGTTGAAAACTTTCACTATGTTTGGGTTTGGTGAGGTCAGCAGATATGCATGCAGTCTAACGATTGCAGATCTATACATGTAATCAATTTCAAGGAGGCCCATACCTCCTTTGGAATGGGGAATATATAATCTTGATATGCACTGATTTTTATAAATCATTTGATGAGCATGAAGCATCCTTCTTGTTTTCCTGTCTAATCTATCCAACACATTTTTAGGGACAGTCAATCACTCAAAAACTAAGTTAGGCAGGAAGAGCAAATTGGTTTATAGCTTGGACTTTGTTCCTAGATGTCAACGCTTTTCTCAGGATTAATTTACGTCTTCTAAAATATTTCCTACTAAGTTTTATTTGCATTTGTTCATGTTTTATTATTGATCCTTCATCAATTCCCCAAATATTTATACACTCCCTCTTTTATATCACATTCTTGTCCCAAACTGATGTTTTCTTAGTGCTGCAGCTTTCCTGCTTTAAACGTTGCTTTTGCACATTTATCAAGACCAAATTACATTCTTATATCTGAAGAAGTTTTGACTATTTGCAGTTGTGCTTTAAGTTCCTCATCTGATGAGCTATGCAGTTTTAAATCATCTACAAAGAGAAGATGAGAAGTCTTCACACTTTGTTACTTTCTGCGACCCTTAATAGCTTAATGGGTTATAAGAGCAAGGCAAAAGAGCAGTGGTGACAGAGAGTCTCCCTGGAATACCCCCCTTTCAATTTTTATCCCTGGAATAATAATTTGTCCTTTATCATGGCTTAACTGCAAAGTGGTTTGGCACTGTTTCATGGTCACTGTGATGTTGCTTATCAGTGCAGGGTATATATTATACATTTTAAGGACTCTTTTATCCATGAATGTGGAACACTGTCAAATGCTTTTTTGTAGTCTATCCATTCCATACTTAAATTCTTCCCCTTTTTATAGTTTTTCGATATGACTTTATTTAACAACAAATGATCTTTTGTTCCATATGACTTTGTTTTATTACTCTTTTGTTCTATTGCCATAATTGAGTTTTCTTCTATATGACTATAAACTCTTTTGGCACCAATAACGGTATATAGTTTATACATTGTTGGAAGGCAAGTTATTGGTCTATGGTTTTTAGGGTAGCTTGCACGCTTACTCTTAAGTAGGAGCATTATATTTCCTGTTGTTAGCTAGAGTGGTATCTGTTTGGGGTGCGCATATAAATAGTTCTTACTCATGGCTAAATCTTCATGCAAAGATGTTAATGCTTTCAGCCAGAAGTTAGGTACTGCATCTGGACCTGTTTTTTTCCAATTAGAGGCTTTTCTATACTTTGTTTCAGTCTCTCTGGCCATTACTTCGTCCCATTTCATATCCCGTACATTTGAACTTATTCTTTCTTTTATGTCTTCTATCCATTTAACATCTTTGTTATGTTCCTCAGGATCTTCATAGATATTTCTCCAAGATGTATCTATTTCTTCTTCTTTTTTTTTTTTTTTTTTTAGTGATCTTTCAATTTCTTTTACCTTGTTTCCCGATTCTCTATAAAACTTTTTTTGGTCATCAATAAATTGCTTATTTTGTACTTTTCCCTTATATTTATTTATGCCTCTTGTAAGTTTTTCTGCCTGTGCTGAAATTTCTAGTTTATTATTTGTGATAGTGTATGATAAATCCTTATCTGCTATAATACTGCACATTGCTTTAATCATGTGTATCTTTCTGAGTATTTTTGCTGATCGGTTCCCTGTTCTATAGTCTTCTAACAATGACACTTCTTGTTTTAATTGCTTTACAGTTTTCTCTGTTTGATACTTCCACAATGGCATTTGATTTCTCCCCATTCTTCCCCTTACTACCCCGTGTTCTTGTGGTAGGACTTTATCTGTTGATAATTTGGTTGCACAGTGATGTATCCTATTTATGTCTGTTATATCACATGAATCTCTATGGACAGTCCTAATTGCTGTGTTCATTTGTTTTATCAAACTTCTAACTTTTTGGGTTTTATTGACCTTCTGCAATCTATTTCTTTCATTGATCTTAATATGTCTATCTATCTCTATTAAATCAAGCAACTCTTCTCTTAAATCATTTTCTTCTAAACTGAGGGCACTTTCCTTGTTCTCCACTTCCTGCAGGCATTCCGGAGAAAGTTTCAGAGCATCTTCCTATGCCACATTCTCTTCAGTTTCACCCTGTGTCATCCATTGCTTTTCCATAGGGGAACTCAGTGGCCTATCACTCCACAAAATTGACTGTGTCAGAATTGCCATAGTTTCCTGTTCTATCCCTTGCTGTATAGCTCCATCTGAATGTTTGTACTGGTTTCCTATGGAAGACTCCAAAGTATCTTCATATGTCAACTGATTCAATGTTTCCCGCTCCACTGCTTTCTCCTTAATTTGGGTGTCCATTGCTCTATCCTGTTGTGTTGTCACCTGAGTTAAAGTTTTTGCATTAAATCCTTTACTTTGCAGGTAGTCCATAACCTCAGTTTCTATGTCATTGACTTCTCTATTACTAATCCTGTTTTCTTCTTTTCCTCTGTTTCCTTATTTTTTTGTATTGTAAAATTATCCATATCTGGATGTCTTTACCCGTTTTTCTCTTCAAATATCTTTGGTGCTGCTCTTTTTGTATTATTTAGTTTTGCTTTCTCCTTTGCATAAATATTTCACCACATTAAATCTCTTTTTCTTTCCCAAGTCCATATGTCTTCTTCAGATGTCTCCTGCTCCTCTTGTTTTTCCTTACTTTGGGGACTACTTGTTCCATCATGCTGTGATATAACCTGTGTTAGTCTTTCTACACTGAATCCTTCACTTTGCAAATATTCCATAACTTCAGCTTCTATTTTTTTAAGTGCACTTGACTAATCTTCTGTTCTACAGTCCCTCTTTGTGATCTTATTTTTTTATTGTGAAATTTTCCATATCTGGAAGCCTTTGCCTGTATTTCTCTTCAAATATCTTTGGGACTGCCTTTTTGTGTTGATTCATTTGGCATTCTCCTTTGCATAAATATTGCACCATAGCAGATCTCTCTTTCTTTCCCATGTCCATATTTCTTTTTTATACCCTTCAAATGTAAATTTTGTTCTTTAAATTTTCGCACTTCCTCAGTCACTTCTTTTTCTAAATGGCACAAGGTTTCTTGGCTTATATAGTGTTTTTCATGGATCTGTTGTATAAATGAGTACAATTTTTTATTTGAAGTTTTTGACAGTTTTTCTTGTGGAAGTATTTTTCCTTTCTCTAATTTCGCTCAATCTTTTCGTATATCTTTTGTCTGGAAATTCTGAGCTTCTTTCATAATATTAACAATACATAATTTCTTTCTTATCCTCAATAGTCCACTCTACATGGCTCTTTTTTGGCCTATCAGTTTTTGTGATTTTTTTTGTGGACTGCTACTTCTTTCTACAACACGGGGGCCAGACCATCCTCCCCCTGGGCCTGGCCTAGCCCCATTGTAGTAATATTTCTGTCTTGAGGATTCTACACTGTCATTTTTTCTGGTCCTGGTACCAGTGGGCCTACCAGTACTGGACACCTTATTATCCTGGGACTTGTGCACCCAGCTATCTTCTTTATTTTTTAACCTACTTCTGTCCATGATATATGCTATATAAAATACAATCTATATATCAGTGTCATCTTGGTGAGATTTTGCGAAAAACAGGATCCACCTCGTAAAGGTACTCACCAAGACTTAAGGATGAATTCAATTCCAGCAATACTTCTCTCCTTTTGCTGATTTTATCATCTCTTCATTCGGACCACAATGTTTTCTGTAATATGGAGATGCTAGTAATCGAAAATGAAGTGACATTATTAATGACCTAATCACTGAATACACATTTGCAAAATGAAAACACAGCGAAAGGGCTAACTATTTTGAATTAGCAGGAAGAAGTGATACAGGTGCAAAGTAATGCAACATTTATGGAAGCTTTGTACTCTGCGTATGAATTGCAACATCCATGCAGAACTAGAAAAAAGCTATGGAAATAGTTACAGAAAAAAATAGATAGACCAATACAGCTTTGTTGATGAATAAATATATAGTGTCTGACTGCTAAAGTGATCTTCCCCAAACTATTTTTTTCCAGTACAGCAAAAATGGAATACAAAACTAAAGGTGTATTCTAGCCTCATTGTTAGCATTTCATATTTGTGACATATTTTATACATGCACTGGAAAACATTTATTGGAGTTAAAATTCACCTAGATTAAACACCCAATATTCCAATTTATAAAGAAGGTGTTCCTGGGTAAAGTGTCCCTTCTGTCTAGGGGTGGGTTCTAATAGAAGCAATGCTGCTGTTTTTTTTTTCCAAAAAGCTGTTTTTTTATTTTTTAAATGTTATTTTAAACACACTACACATGTGCAACACAGCAATGGTAGGTAAACACAGGACCAGAAGGCAAGGTGCATTGGGAAGGCTGCTGCATGTTTCAAGCGGGATGGCAAGACCAACTGCTTTTTTCTTTAAATGTGACGGTTCAGTGGGATCCATGTTTGTTTCAACAGCTTTCATTTGGAGTAATCTGGTAAAATAAATCTCTCTGGATTACAGTCAATCAGGCTACTCATTAGAGTTTCATAGTTTTCACCCAAAAAATGACATCCCTTTTCTTAGTCAGGTAAATCCACATTAAGGCAAACCATACCTGCCTGGATTTTCTCAGAATGTCCAGATTTTTGATCATATTTTTGTTATGTTCCTCAAAAATGTTCTGGTTTTCTGGCATATTACCAAGAACTGAAGTCACTTTACTAAATAATAACATGCATTTGGGTTTCAGACTTCATAGCCTTCAGAACATGCACTCAACATAGATCATGTTATTCTGTCAATTTTCTGGGTTTATAAGAGCAATATTTAAAATCTGTCCCTGTTTTCTGGCCTTTGTCCCACTATTATTTTAGACTTTCTCTAGTTTTCTTGAGCTAAGAGGTTGAGAGGTATGGGGCAACCCATGACCGCTATCTGGTTAGGTGACTTGCTCAGAGTCACACAGTAGGCATATGGAGGTAGAAGAACTCAAACACTGCACCCTTGACTACAGGAAGCAGCTACTCAGGAGCTTAGAGCCATAGTCCTCTGGACTAACAGCCAGACCTCTGTTAATGCCTTCATTTACCCTGAGGATTACACTCAGTCACTAAAACTGGCCATTAGATTTTTGTAGTTCTTGTTATTGAAAATGCATGTCAGTGCAAAACTTGTTGTTCTATTTATTTTTTAAGTGAATTACAGCTACCTGGTACTTATGGCTTTCAGCTGTTGAACAGTTTTCTGCAGTCATAATACAGGGTTTGAATCCTTTCACTTCGATTTCCTACTGCGTGACTTTGAGCAAGTCATTTAACAAGACAGTACCCCCACATTGCCCCTAAAATGGGTCATTTTGCCCAATTGGTTTAGCTGGTTAACAAATAGGCAAAATAAAATAAGACTTAAAATGTGTCCTTTTTTTGGCATTTATCCTCCCATTATTTTTGGCTTTGTCTAGAATTCTTGAACAAAGAAGATGAGAGATTTTTTTGGTCTGTTCCCTGTAAAATGCGTGACTTTTTGGCAAATTAGTGTGGACTGCAGTTGATAAATAATGGCAGGCATGTGAGTTTTCAGAATGTGTATCCTTCAGAAAATGTTTTCTACTGCAAAGCCTGTTATCTAGCAACTTCCTGAGTATTTAAGGGAGATATTTAAAGTCTTTTCCTAATTTTGAGTCTTTTCCTCTGATTCTTGAGCTAAGACGCTGAGAGGGCAGAAGTGCATTGTAATGAGTTGCACTATATGATTCAGGCAGCAGTTACTTGAGATAATCCTTCTTACCTATTATTTACAAACTTATTCTTTCATTTTATCTCAAGCAGATATCCAAGTCTACTGTCACACAAGGAGCTATACTTGATGGTCGTGTGTGTGTGTGTGTGTGTGTGTGTGTGTGTGTGTGTGTGTGCGTAAATACTTGGCTCCTGCATCCCAGAGTAGTTATGGTGGTGTAAGATAAGGAAACTATTGTAATAAATAGGAGCATTATCATATTAATAAATTAATATATTGTTACTAGGATAATGACCTGGGGGGCCTTTTTAAACCTAGCCAAATTTCCCAAAAGAATAATAATCATGTATCCAAATAGGAGATTGAGGGCCAGGCATTGATATGCTACCTTTTTCTGTAAGGAACATGGGTGCCAGACCTGGTATGAATTTCCTATTCTCCATCCACTGGCCAAGGTTGTGCTTAAAGTGGGTAAGAGAAGAACTCAGGTTCACATGGATGGGAAGCCTGTTCCATGGGAGGGGCAGCTTCTGGGACACCCATCTGTCTCTCCAGCATGTTTTGTTGATGTCACAGACAACATTCAGGTCCCTAGACCTTGTATTTCTGGTACTGTTTGTCTTATGAACATGTAGGAGATTCATAGGTGTGGGGTTTGTGGATGCCATATAAGCCAGGCATAGGTCACCCCTCAACAATCTATAGGAGAGTGAGTAGAGGGAATAAACTTTAAGGTGCTCAGCATAAGGGAGGTTTGTTTTGTTACACCTTGTATTCTTTTTATATGGAACCTCTGAGGTCACTATAGTTGCTGCAAATGCTTCGTCAGGTACGTACTGAAGTGAGCATAGTACTCTATGACTGGTCTGATAAGAGCAGAGAACAGTGGGATTATGACCTCTTTTGACCTAGATGCCAAGCACTTACTTATATGTTGGGCAATATAAAAGGATTTCTTCACCACTGTGGCCACTTGGTGGTCAAAGTTAAGGATACTATGTGTGTACCCAGATCCCTGGCCACTGGATTGAACCTTAGGGGCATATTATCAACATGGTAATTAGCTGGTATGGTTGACTTCTCAAAGCATACAATTATGCATTTCTTAGGACTGAGTTTAAGATTACAGCTTTGGCAACATTTGTTAGTCAGAGATAGACCTTCTTGAAGAATGCTAGTGTGTGCAGGGGAGTTGATGATAACCCCCAGCTTGCAATCATCTGCAAACTTAGTCAGCCATAAACCTTCAGCATTTGCTTCTATTTCAGAGAAATCGATGCCAAAAAGGAATGGACCCAGTACCAAGCCATGGGGGATCTCTGCTAGTGATTGGCCTCTTGGTGGAGGTGGCCTCAACTGTATTGACCATTTATGTCCTATCAGTGAGACAGCTGGCTATCCAGCAGGTGATAAAATGGTTTATACCTAAATTACTGAGCTTGCCTATAATGCCTGAGTGAGGTATTGTATCAAAAGCCTTGGCCAGGTTGAGGTAAGCTGTGTGCACAGTCTTACCTTCATCCAATGCTTTGGTGACCCTTTCAAAAAAGTCCACCAGATTTAATAAGCATGACCTTCCTTTAAGAAAGCTAACCTGTGATGGGTCCAGCATTTTCAGGTTACCCATCTCCTCATTTATCATGTCCATGGTGATTCTTTCCATGGCCTTACATATGAGGGTGGTAAGACTTATGGGCCTGTAGTTACCCAATCTGTGGTTGGACCTCCTTTGTGCAGGGGAATGACTGTAGCCATCTTCTATTCCTTGGGCACAAAAATCTGCTTGTAGGCTCCAGTTGAAAAGTAATTCAAGTGGACCAGAGAAGTCATTGTTCACACTATTTCATTAAACATTTCAGGATGTTATTGGGGCCCATCGGTGCAGTATTTTTGGCCTTGGAAAATGCATTGATGACCTGTTTTCTAGTAATGGTTGGGGATATTGTGGTGTGTGGTATTTCCTTTTGATTATCATGGGGGAGTGGGGGGGGGGATTTAAGCTGAGCCTGTCAGGTGAAAGGTTGTCAATGGCCTCTGGTTCAGTGTGGATGATATCATTCACAATAAGTTCTGTGCATTGTTGTATATTTTCCCTGCGGTTATGGACATAGCTGTAGAAAGCTTTGTTGTAATTTTCCTTTGAAGCTATTTTTCTTCAAATTTATCATCTGAAGAATTAAATAACCCACTTAGCTGCTTGTTTAGACTGGTCAGGAAGCTTTTAGTTATGTATGGTTTTGTTCCTCCTATGCTTGGCCAAGATTTTTTTTCTTTTGTTGCATAACAGATTGATATTATGATTCCACCAGCGTGGCTTGTCTTTTGGGTTTGTCTTATTCTTAATAATAATGTGAGAGGGCACAGCTTGCTCTATACAGCTTTCAATAGGATCATAGGAGATTACTAGGCTATTGGCCCTGAGGCCCTTATAAGCCTAGCCAAGAGTTTAGCCCATGTTTATATATATATATATATATATATATATATATATATATATATATATATATATATATATATATATATATATATATATATATATATATATATATATATATATATAAGCTTCATGGCACATGCGATACGTACATAGCACTAAAGTGCATACAACTAGATAAATAGCGGTTCTAATCTCAGCACTGGCAACTGTGTGTGTGTGTGTGTGTGTGTGTGTGTGTGTGTGTGTGTGTGTGTGTGTGTGTGTGTGGGTGTGTGTTTCTAGGTTTAGACAAATCAGCAACCGATACCCCTGCCCAGCAGGGACATGGGTGGAATTCCAGGGGTATATTTTCTGTTTCCCATCCAGTTATCCAGGTTGCACTTAAAAAGGAGTAAAGAGGTACTCTACTTGATGTGGAAAGGGAGTATATTCCAGAGATGGGGGAGTCTCTGGGACACAAATCTGTCCCGCCAATAAGTCTTGTTGATGTCACAAACCAGGTTGAGGCCACGTGTGTGGGTTACTTGACTGGAGCTTGACTTGTGGATATGCAGCAGTCCCATCAAGGTGGGGTCCATGATCACCTTGTATGCCAGACAGAGGTCACCTCTGAGGAGTCTGTATGAAACTGAGTAGAGGCATAGAGCTTTTAGCCTGTCTGTGTATGGTAGATGTTTGAGGCCCTGGATTTTCCTAATGAGGAACCTCTGTGGTCTCTCCAGCTGCTGCATATGCTTTGCAAGGTATATGCCAAAAGGGGTATTGTACTCAATAATGGGCCTTATAAGGGAAGAATACAGGGATGTTATGACCTCCTTGTCCCTGGATGAGATACCCTTACTTATGAGGTGGGCCATGAAGAAGGCTTTTTGTACAATGGAAGCAACATGGTGGTAAAAAGTCAGGTTGCTATCAAACTGGGTGTCAAATCCCTCACTACTGATTGCGTGTTTAGGAAGTTATTATTAATGTGATAATTTGTGAGGATGTCGCTCTCCCCAAAGGGGATGATGATGCATTTTTTGGTATTCAGCTTGAGGCCATGTTTCTGGCACCAGTCATTTGTCTCAGTGAGACCCTCTTGAAGGATGTCCACATCACTAGGGGAATTGATGACAACACCCAGCTTGCAGTCATCTGCAAACTTGGTCAGTCATACCTCACTGGTTTTGGCCTGCAGCTCAGAAAAGTATATTCCAAATAACAGAGGCCCCAAGACCACACCCTGGGGATGCCACTTGTTACAGGTCTACTGCTTGAAGTGGCTTCCCCTATTTTGACTAGGTTAGTTCTATCAGTGAGCCAGCTTGCTCCCAATCTGGTAACATATGGATTGATGCCTAGTTGAGAGAGTTTATCTATTATGCCCGAGTGGGGAATAGTGTCAAAGGCTTTGGCCAGGTCAAGGTAGGTGGTGTTCACTATCTTCCCCTCATCCATGGCTTTGGTGACTGTCACAAAGAAGTCGACCAAATTTAGTAGACATTACCTCCCCTTGCCGAAGCCAAACTGTGTGGGATCAAGTGTTTGGAGGTTGCCAATGTCCATGTTAATGAGGTCCATGATAATCCATTCCATGGCCTTGCAGATCAGGCTAGTTAGGCTGATGGGCTGTACAGAGATTTTGTAAATAGCTCAGCATATGCTATGGTGTTTACTAGGTTTGGGCATGGAATTTAGCCAAGGTGTTGCTTAGTAGAGACAGCTTAGCCTTGGAATAGTTCCTAAATATTTTTGGTTTCTCTGGATCCCTAGATTTAATTTTTATTTTAAGCAGTGCCTTATGTTCAGATCTTATGAGTGAAAGCATTATATTGGGTGAGGAACAACACCCCCCCATGTTCATGAGTACAAGGTCAAGGATGTTTGTACCCTTGTTAGGAGAATGACCAACTGTTCCAGGATGTTGGATTTAACAAAGTTTAGGAACTTCTGGGCTTGTGCATTACAAGTGGTGTAGGATTCCCAATCTATAGAGGGGTGGTTGAGATCTTCCATGTATATTGTATTGGGCTGAATGGTGAGGGACTCTATTACACTGAGATACACAGTATGGGTTTCCTGGGACATGGAAGGGGACCTATAAGTTGCAAGGACATGGTACGGGACCATATTTATGGTGAGTTGCACTTGTATGAGTTCCAGTTACTCATACACTCTAACTAGTCTGAATGTGAGGTTGGTTTTAATATAGACTTAGACTCATCCAACTTCAATTCCCACCTGTGCATTAACTGGTCTAAAGGTGTGAAAGGCATTATAATTGTATATTGCTGAGGTACTCTCCACAAATTTAAACCATGTCTCCATTACCACACAGATGTCTACACTCTCCCTGGAGTGGAAGTGGAGTTTCTTGTTAAGACTTCTAGCATTAAGCAGTACCACCTTCAGATATTCCTCATTCATATGTTCAGTTAAGTTGGGAGGTTGATCAGTTTGGCATTTCTTAAATAAAGGCACTATGGGGGGGTGTAAAAGATCTTTGCCAATATCCAAAAACCTAGAGAGGATAAGTGCAGACCATCCCTGGCAAAGCAGAGTGGTCTGTCAACCATGTCCTTCCAGGTCATCAAATATTGTACCCCCTTGGACTGACACCAGAAGCTAAGCCAATTGTTAAAATCAATCATTTTTTGTTGGTAATGTGGCATCATCCTTAGAGAAGGTGGCATGCTACTCAGTGCTAGGCTCATACTCGTATGAGACAGATAATCAGCGATCAAGTTTTGCTTCATATAGTCAAAGGAGGTACCTCTCAGGTCATTAACACCAAAGTGGATTATGACAGAGCCATACTGGTACTTGTGGTTCAATGACTGTCAGTCTGTGTGACTTGACAGATCCTGGCCCCAGAAAGGCAACTAACCATGACTCTCTCCTTACTCAGTCTGGTGAGGGGGACATTGGTGTGCCTCACTACAGAAACAGCAATGACCAGGAAATTTGGCTGTGCTCTGGTTTGCCTTAAAGGCTTAACAGTAGAGGCACTGACTGCAGTGTTACTGTGTGCAGCTGTGGGTGGTGTTTTAATGGAGTGTTTACATGATGGCTGAAGACCCTTTCTTTGATTGCACTGTGCAGGAGGTCTTAGCTTTGGTCGTATGAAAGAGTTTGCTGCAGTGTTAAAAGTGTATTTACACTTCTCACATACTTTATCTGTTTTATTAAGAATAAGTTGGTTGTCACTGTACATGAAGCAATTGTTACAAAGCCTCAGAATACCTTTCTCAACCAGACTGGCCAGTGAGAGAGTTGGGAAGTATATATCCATGGTAGAAGTGGGGGAAATTTAAATACTGAATAGGTCAATAAGACAAGGAACTTGATGAGCAACACTCAGCTATGAAAAAAACTAAACGACAAACCTTCCTAATGTAAAATAACTGGTCTGGAGCCCAAGTGCTTAAATCAAAACAAAGACACTTAGAATAACAGGCCCAATAAGTCTTCACCAACAATTCTCAGCTTTGAAGGGTGGAAGATACCCTCTGCTCCCACAAGAGTGTAGACCAGAAGCCTTCTTAATGTAAAATAACTGGTGTGGAGCCCAAGTGCTTAAGCCAGAACTAAGAGCCTTCAAATAACACTTACAATGTAATCAGGCTACTAATAAGCAGTAATAAATGCAGCAGATTAAAAAATGGAACTGAACACTAAGAATGTACTGCAAAAAGCTAAATAAAGTAGGAAGAAGCACAAATACAGTAAAAGTAGCTGAATAAAGTGCATTTTTTAAGTAAATGGGAAGGTAGGAAACAGAAGATAATTCAAGTTTAAGAGACTAAGGGGGTGGGCAATTCCAGTTGATTTCTCAGTGTTCAGTAGAGCTGATGAGATGAGACTGGGAGGAGTGACCAAAAATTAGAATTATTAGCAGGGGTGGGGAACTCAGAAGTCAACAGGTTTAAAAGAACAACAGCAACAGGGTGGGAAGGTGGGAAAAATCAAATGCAACAGAGATCAGCAATAGTCAGGCAGAGAGCAGCAAGTCAAACATGCATTACAACTAAATAAAGATGCCACTAAATATTTGTAGTTAAATCATGAATGCTATTTCTCATCTCCTCCCATTAATTAGCTGGATGTTATTCACCGTCTGCAAAATAATTCTTTAAAAAAAAAGTAATTTCCATGGTATCCCCAAAGTCTCAAAACAACCAACTAAATAAGTATAGTGAGTCCAAAAACAAAACAGTGTAAGAAACTTCTCTGTGTAGAAGATTTTCAGTCCATATATCTCTAGTTAATCACTGTATATTAATCAGATCAGACAAAAGTAGTAGAAGTAGCGAACTTAAACTCATCTTAAGTAAAAAAAAAATATATAACTGTACAGAATTACTAAGTATTCAAAAGTAATCCAAGCAAGGCAGGCAGTCTGTTTCCAGTCAAAAATCCTTTATTAAGTACACAGGCAAGTGATCCAAGTAACACAAAAATAGAGTAATAGTTTCCTCACAAGCTTTCTAAATACATATATATATATATATATATATATATATATATATATATATACATACTTTTTATCAGGCAAGAGTGGTTTATTGTGCTGTAAAACAAAGTGTTATCGGTACACATGTTAAATTCACATCCCTTCCCCCATCAGTGTGACATTCGAGCTGGTCCTGCCCTACTTAGTAGCTGTCATAATAATATAACCCTTATGTACTTTAAATAAAATTTATAATGATGTGGTACCTCTTATTTAACCAGATTATTACGTAGATTATTAAGTCTGTGATTTTTATCCAAGACAATATACTACATGGCTGGAAATATATCAAGCTTAGTCCATAAATATATACATATATACTTTGCAAGTAAAAAAATCATCGTCAATTGTAAAAATCAATTGTAAATTGTTAATTGTATGATTTTTACAATTTACAATTGACAAGTGATGATTTTCTACATGCAAAGTGTATATGTATATGTATATATTTATATATATTTTTTGATTGCCAAATGGACTAAGGTTGATATTGGCAGGAGCAGCTCGAATGTCACACTGATCGGGGAAGGGATGTGAATTTAACATGTGTACCAATAGCACTTTGTTTTACAGCACAATAAACCACTCCCTTGCCTGATAAAGTATATATATATATATATATATATATATATATATATATATATATATATATATATTTAGAAAGCTTGTGAGGAAACTATCACTGTTTTTGTTTTACTTGAATCGCTTGTCTGTGTACTTAATAAAGGATTTTCAACTGGAAACAGACTGCCTGCCTTGCTTAGATTACATTCGAATACTTAGTAATTCTGTACAATTATATATTTTTTATTATTTTTTTTTTTTTACTTAAAAATGAGTTTAAGTTCGCTACTTCTAGTACTTTTGTCTAATCTGAGTAATATACAATGATTAACTAGAGATATATGGACTGAAAATCTTCCACATGGAGAAGTATCTTACACTGTTTTGTTCAAAATAATTATTTTCTAACTAACCCTAGCCAAGACCTCTTAAAACTTCAGAAAGACCAAAGAACTTAAAACAAAACAAAATGCAATATAAGAAAAAGATAAAAAATAAAAAAACAACCAAACATTAAATGAATAACTCCAATCCAAAATCAAATGCAGACAGAGATCAGCAGTAGTCAGGCAGAGAACAGAAAGTCAGACGAGCACTACAGCTAAATAATATCAGCCATGTTCTTTGGGTACATTTCTTGGTTTTGTTGTTTTGTTGACTGTTGGCAATGTGTTTACAACCCAGACAGCATGAAGTCTATGAGTTCAATGTTAATATTTTAACTATGAGTACATTTTAATTTTGCTTGTTTTCTGCAGGCAGTTGTTGTGAACTGCATTGCTTTGAACTCCAGTAGATTTTTCTGATACTTACTGCAAATGAATAATGCTATGAGATGTTATTGAGTTGTTTCCTGTAATGAAGGTTTTGATCCACTCAGCTTTCATTGTCTGTTGATTGGCTCTGAGTAAGTCACTTCACCAGAGAGTGCTCCTGAGCTGCCACTGGAACGAACACTTGGGTTCAGAGGGCTCATCCAGGTGGCTAGTAAATGCATTACACATTTGTCTTTTGAAATATTGTACTCAGGGACGTTGGGAGGCATACTGACTGTACGCATTTCAGTACAGTTTATCTGGAGTGGGGGGTAGAATCTGGCTGGCTGTAGGACCCAGCAGCCTGTTAGCTACAAACTAGTGGCTGTGCTGATTGGTCCAGAGACTCCCACTTGACCTGCAATCAGTGGCTTATCTTTAAACTAAGTGTATAGTTTATTTATACTGCTTGCAAGTTGCTGTTTTATTTTGTACCTGGCCTGGCTGATCAATTACGTAAGTTTAACTTTTATAAAATATGAGAGGCAAAGAATGAAGATGCATTCACAAATTGCTACTACTAATCAATTGAATCATGATGAATGAATGAACTTGTATTGGTATACTGGTGGTAGATGCTACAGCCTACAATAGCTAGCTAGTCCATTTCCACAGATGATTTTTTTTTTTATAAAAAAACTTGCTGTCACTTAGTCTTAAACTCAGTTTCCTCTGGACTCCTTTCCCAAAAAAGAGCATTTGTTTTTTTTTTTAGTTGCCACAAAGCCACATGGCATGCATGATGCTATTGCAGCTGCGCTGTCAGCTAGTATGCGTCATTCAGTTAATTTAGTACAGTATAAATTATTAAGTATGTGAGCATAGTAGTTGTTTTGTTTTCTGATGAATGATCATCATGAAAATAATTACCTAATAAATAAGTACCGACCGGTAGATGCATCATGATGCTACAACCTACAATAGCTACTAATCCATTTCCACAGATTATTATTATTTTTCTTTTTTTTTTTTTTATAAAAAAAACTTGCTGTCACTTAAACTCACTTTCCTCTGGACTCCTTTCACAAAAAAGAGCATTTGTTTTTTTTTTTTTTTGGATTACTAAGTTCATAAGATGCCACAAACAAAGCCATATAAAAGTACCGAGTACCAACTGAGCCATTAGCTATAGATCATGGTGCACAAGGCATCAGGAGGGCAGGAAGGGTGAAAGGCCTAGTAGTACTATTCTCATCACTATATGTTATTCAATTATAGCTCTCTTGTAGCTTAATGAGTTGCCAGATGCATTTTCACTAAATGTGGATGTCAGGGGAAGATAAGTTTACTATTTTGCATGTTAAGTCAGTTTTCTATGTGAGAGCATTTTATTTTGTTTAGAAAATGGGTGGTTTTGCTGTAGAATTTGATTTAAAAATTGTTAAATGAAATCCAAATCTCTGTGATAATTGTAAAAGTAAAGAAGAAAATAATATGCAGACTGATAGGTTTGAACAGTGTTTTATGGTAATTGGGGAGAGACAGCCAAGTAAAAAGATATTAGTCTGGCTGATTGGGCCTTGTTTATTACCCTGCATAACCATACCTCTCAACCTTTAAGCACAAGAAATCTGAAAAAAAGCCAAAAATAATGGTGGACAAATGCCCAAAATCAGAGGCAAATTTTAAATATTGCGTGTATAAACATTGAAAGTTATTAGAGTATCAGGTTTTGCATTAGCATGCATTTTTTTCTGAAGGATATGAAATCTGAAACTCAAATGTATGTCATTTAGTGACTTCAATTCTCAGTGATTTCCCAGAAAAAACGCAGATTTCATGAGGAACCGCCCTAAAATATAAGGAAAAAATGTGGACATTCTACAAAAATATGGACAGTTGAGAGGTATAATAGGGCCCCATTTCACCATGATCTGGCTCTGTTGACTCTGGAGACATATTGTATAACAATACAACAATATGGCACTAACAGTCATTCAGCTAGGTTGGACCTGTACTGTGTGATGTCAGAGAGGATAGCTATTCTTGATGATAGGGAAGACATACAGAGGTCAGAAATGACATACAGGTGTCTTACAAGCATGAACCCCCCCCCCCCACAACCAAAAAAAAAAAGCAGTATGCTGTATGCAATTAATATTTCTGATTTTTGTTTGACTTCTGGGTTGTTGAACAAAAGCTGTTCCAACATCTATAGTGTCTTTAATTGTTTTGCTTTATTCAATGCACTAAATAATGAATTAATTCATTAATTGCCCTGGATTGTGTAATATGGTCTAAATGTGTTGCATTTTAGTAATATATTTTTGCAGTACCTTTTTTACAACATCTAACAACTATGAAGGGGTTGACATTTGTCAGATCACGATAGTCTGCATTTTTTGGGTAATGATCAGAGCCATCTGATCTTCAACATCTATTATGCAGTCATTATTGCATATTACTGTGATATAATGTTCTCCACAAGATCGGATCATATACGATTTCTGCATTTAGTTAAAACTGGCAATCTCTGTAGTAGTTAGGGAGGAGGACTAAAGCTGCAATTTATTAATGAGCTGTTTCCTGTGTTAATGGTGCAGCATCTGAATCTTCCTACCTTCATTTACCTGCGTGATCATCCTCAAAGTCACTTAACCAGACAGTGCTTTGTGGCAATTGATAATTTGGGCTAGCTCTGTAATGGACTCCTCGACATTATGTCTACTTACAAACTATGCATCTGGCGTTGTTTTTTGCCAGACATTCCTTGTGAGTATCTGATCCAGTTTGTTTGTTTATTTATTTTAATTGATAAGTACAGATATTGGTGAGTTTTAATGACAACATTTTGAGTGGCCTTTCATGCTTGAAATGTTCTGAAATGGATATTTTTGTCATTATTGGTTAGCAAATTTTGTTTCACTGCTTGCTGGACAAAATGTTTCAACTATAAAGTTAAAACATCTCAGTTGCTATATTAAAAAAGAAATGAGGAAGGAGAATCCAAAAGAATACATGCATTTACACATAGTCCTAAACACTGCGCGCGCGTGTGTGTGTGTGTGTGTGTGTGTGTGTGTAGGGGGGGGTATCACATGGTTTGAAAACAGCCCAGGGTCCAAGATACACTTAGTCTGTCACTGCTTCTGTCAGTGGGAAAAGCATTCTTTGTCGGTAATGAAAAACTATGCTGGAAATCAGAAATTCCAGTCAAGGTTTTAATATAGGCTATTATAATTGTTTTATTAGAGTAATTCATTCTAAGACTATTAAATCAAAAAGGACTTGAAACAGTATTTCCTCTCCTGATGCTTGCCTGCACATTTTGTAGCATTTAACCAAACATTTATTCTGAATACTAGTCTTTCCCTGCAGTTTATAGTATCAGTGATAAAACGTTTCAAAACACTACTGTTTTCTGAAGGTAAAGACATTTTAGTCAAAAGCAAGATTCTGTATCTTCTAACTAGCTCTTATGTCACCATGGGCTCTTTAATTGGCTTTACATGCAATATTTAAATTTCAGTATGACAGAGATGATCCGAAGCATCTCACGTACATATAAGAGCTCCCATTGTTACTTCCACATCTCCAGACTAAATAAAGGAAATACTAGGCAGCAGATTAAATACAGCAAATGCTGTGCAGATCGCTATGCACAGCAAGGGAGCTCTCCCACACAGATTCGGATCTGCTCTGATGTTGGGAGCAAAGCTCAAGAGATCTGCAAAGATCAGAGCCATGTGCAGGCAGAACACAAAGATTAGACACAAAGTAGCATACCCAGTAGTTTGTTCTGTACATTATTATACAAAATGTTGGCTATGGCTATTTTTTACATTCTTAACTATATCAACCAGTCTCTAGAGGTTCCAGAGTTTTGTTTCACCACAGAAGGGTATATTCAAAATCAATGAAGTCTGAGTTGCAGGATACTTTGAAACTAATATATTTCAAGATAGCATAATGTTACAATGTATACTGCAGTTCTTGCTTTTGCATGGTATAAATCTTAGTTTATTTATTTTACATATTTCTGTACTGGTTGCCCCTAATCATAGGTTCACAGATGCATACTAGACTAATGACCACACTGGCCTTTTTAAGCATAGCTATGCATCCAAAATCCCTAACAAGTTCTGTATCCTCAATAAATGTAAGCAGGAGCTTAGAAGATGAAACATTGAAAAGCAGGGGCCTGGGAGATGAACCATTAACCAGATGCCTGTTTCCGTTAGAGATATAGAAGGCTCCCCCTTTTCTCATTAAATACAATAATAATACCAATGAGGTCATTCTTCAAGTTTTAACACTTCCAGCACCTATGTGGTCCAGGTAAAGTATTACCTAGTTTTGATTTAAGACACAACAATGTTTAGGGTGTGAGCTGATAGAGATTTATCTATGTTTCATGTAGCGATAAGATAAAAGGTAAACCAACTTACTTTATTACAAGGGGAGTGAGTGAAATTTTAAGCAGGCAACTCCTTGGTTTGTCTTATTGTTGCGATTATGAAATGGATTTTTGTCCAGTTTTAATTTAAAATCAGTTTCATTACTTATTTCAAGAAAAGAAACCTCATTTGACAGATTAGTGCCAACTGAATCTCCTCTAAATTTGTTCTTTGAGTCCACTATATCCCTCCATCCATGCTAACAAGTTGTAATTGACTCCTATAGTCAGCAGCGGCCTTAGGTCAACTGGTGCCCTAGGCAAAAGGGCTCCATGGCGCCCCCCCCCCCACCACACTACCTGGTGCCCCCATACTGGTCTAACTACATCAAATAAATACTAGAAAAGTGCTCCTGCTAGACCGGCGCCCTAGGCGGCCACCTAGTTGGCCTATGCCTAAGGCCGGCTATGCCTATAGTGACCCTATGAACAGCCACTGCCATCCATGGAGTTTACTTGGCAAGGGGAGGGTGCACAGAACTAGATTTCTGGACCTTTATTCTGTATCACACATGCACACCCAATCACCTACAGGCAATTCCAAAGTTTCTCATCAACCTACCACATGGAGGAAAGTGGAGCATCCAGAGAAACCCCACAAAATCACAGGGGGGATGTGCAGACTCTGTACAGAAGGCATCCCAGCTAAGAATATCACTGTAGGCAGTAATGTTACCCACTGCACCACTGTGTTAACATATACCTGCATATGGTTACCATTGTATCCACAGATATCACTTATCTTGGCTGTAATATTACTATTACTTTTCTCATGGTCTCTAGTCTTTGTTACAGCTTTAGCTTTTATTAACTTTTACCCAATATGGGTTAGTTTGCTGCATATTTTTCCCAGTTCTAACATGCTATGTGTTCTATAGGTTCATACTAGGCTAACTGCTGTTGCAGGCCATTTCAAGCCTAGGTAGTTACTCCATGTGAGACTTGAACCCTGCATCTTGTGACTGTAAGGTAAACACCTTAACACTATGACAATCTCCCACCCACTATACTTTGAATTGCATATTTATTTAGACATATAGCTTATTTACTTACTGTTAACTTTTATCTACTTTGCACAGATATTAAAGTTCACTTACTTTTAATGTTCCTCTAGTTTGGTAAAAGTCAATGGCTGCTTATTTCTTGGTGGTTTCATGCCTTATGATGGTGCATAGATACTTTATAAGCACATATTCTTGCTTCTTTAGAATTTGTGTGCATTTACTATGTTATAGATTTTTATATACTGTATTTTATGTCTTTATAATACACATTATCTGTACTTTACTGGTGTTATATTAATATTTAGTTGTATTCATGATTTTTTGTTTTGAATGTTTTATCTCTATAATGACTATGCATTTTGCTCAAGAGCTGTTATATCATAAATATACTTGTTACCCTATCTCCCACCTCATCAAAGTAAGTGGATAGTTTATATCCAGTATGTCATCTTATTATAAAAAAATGCCACTGTTGCCCAAAAAAACTCCAGCTTAATTTTTTTAAACATAAACACACAGAGCTTCTTGTAATAAAATAACTGAACACCACTCACAGATAGTCTTTCATACCTCTGACATTCTTGTCATTACAAAAATCTGGATAAAGCCCTACAATAAAGATTAAGAATTTATCCCTGCAGTTTCCAATATAGTAAAGAATGATCCTAAAACCAAAAGAGATGGAGGTGTTGCTATTATGTGCTTACCTAAACTCCAGTTGTGTCTCTACCCACACAATATTCCTACCTTCAACTATGCTAAAGTTCTAGTTATTTTACTTCAACTAAAACAGAACAAAATGTATGTATTATAGCAAGTGCAACTAACTCTGGGCAAAACTGCAATCCAAATTGTAGCTTGCTACAGATCCCCCACCATGCCCCAGAATTCCCACTCCTCTTTTCTTGATGTACTGGAAAATATTAGGGTTCAACCAAACACCCTAATAATGGGCGACTTCAAATACCCCACCATTAACTGGGAAAACTACTCATGTACCAACTCCTTAGCTCAACGCTTTCTTGAATTCATAAACTCCAATGCCCTGGATCAACTTATCCACACCCCGACCAGGGGCAACAATATCCTAGACCTAGTCATTATCAACATGAGTGACCGGTGTTCCACACCCGAAGTCAACTCCTCGTTGGTCTGATCCAACCATAAGCTAATCACCCTTGATATCCTCATCCCGCCCCCGCCCCCCATTAAGGAAACCACAGTAAAACATTTCTCCAAAGCCAACTTTATGCTTCTTAAGACAGAAGTGGTGAACTTCATGACACCCATGCAGATGGATAATACAGTTACAACTGCTGAATCCTACACAAATGCACTCTATAAGCACTTACACGAGTGCATGGACCGTGCTATCCCAAACAGAACCAAGATGCTATCCTCCAGAAAAAGGAAGCCAATCTGGTGGTCCCCTGCCATAAACAAACTATACAACAGAAGGAAGAAACTGTTGCAAAAGAGAGTAAAATCCCATGAGTGGAGTAGCTCCCTGGTCAGCCTCAGTAAGAAGCTGAGATCCCTTATAAGATCCTCCAAAGCTAGCTATGAAAACAAAATCACCACTAATTCTAAGGACAACCACAAAGCATTATATAGCTATGTCAAGAATCTCGATGGCAACACCCAGATCTGCTCAGAGTTACAGCACAAAGGCACGAAAAGTACAGAACCAACTGATATTGCCAACATCCTGGCAGATGGGTTCAATGCTAACTTTACCCCCCACCCCCTAAAGGGCCCATATCTATACAGGAAGAATGCAGAGTCCATGTAATCACAACTACACAGGTAAAAGCTGCACTCTCTAAAGCCAAAAACACAGTATCCATGGGACTGGACAACATCCCAGGCTACGTTTTACAAGAACTTCAGAATGAACTGGCTCCCCACTTAAGCACCATGTTCAATAATAGCCTCACATCAGGCTTAGTACCCACTGAATGGTGCACAGCATCAGTTATCCCACCCCACAAAGGGGGAGCCACCACTAATCCTGGGAACTATCGACCTATTAGCCTGACGAGCCTGGTCTGCACCCGGACCACACCACAAAAGGAGGGGGTGTATCCATATTCATAAAGGATACCCACACCTCCAGGTTGGTGGCAATGCACGAAGCTTCGGAAACCATCCAGGTGCAACTAACCATAGGCAAAACTGCTCTACAAATTGTAGCATGTTACAGGCCACCCTCTCAAACTCAGGAAACCCACACAGCCTTCCTGAAGACACTGGAGGGTATAAATGTATCTCCAAACACCATCATATTGGGTGACTTCAACTACCCGAATATAGACTGGGAACATTACTCAAGCCCTAACTTTCTAGCCCAACGGTTCCTGGAGTTCATAAATTCAAATGCCATGGAACAGCTAGTCACTGTTCCCACGAGAGGAGAAAATATACTAGATCTCATTGTCACAAACATGGGGACAAAATGCTCCACACCGGAAGTATATCCCTCATTGGTGAGATCTGATCATAAACTAATCTCACTGGAAATCCACATCCCGCCCCCACCCCAAACAAAAAAGACCATAGTGAAGAACTTCTCTAAAGCAAACTTCACACTACTCAAGACTGGTGTGGTATCCTTCAAGGCCCCTGAGCCAGAGGAAACCACAACCCAAGCTGCGAAAGCCCTTTCAAATGCCTTCTATGAACACCTCCAGGACTGCATGGATCAGGCAATCCCAAATAAAACCATGACTCTTTCCACAAAGGGCAAACGTCCAGTCTGGTGGACCCCAGCCATTAACAAACTTTACAATAAGAGGAGAAAGCTATTACACGATAGAACAAAATCCATAAAAGGGAAGTCACCCCTGATCATTATTAGTAAAAAAATACGAGCACTCATAAAATCAACTAAGGCCAATTTTGAGAGAAAAATTGCCATGGATTCAAAGGACAATCATAAGGCCTTTTTCAGCTATGTTAGGAACCTGGGTGGAAACTCCTAGATATGCTCAGAATTAGTCCAAAATGATACAAAAATCACTGAACCCACAGACATTGCCAACATACTGGCAGACAGGTTCAGTGCAAACTTCACCCCTCTCCCCTAAAGGAGAGATAACTATCCCAGCCGAGTGTAGCCTCCCGGACATCTCAAATGCGCAGGTGAAAGCTGCTCTCTCTAAAGCTAAAAACACAACATCAATGGGACCGGATGGTGTTCCCGGCTGTGTGCTACATGAGCTAAATGAGGAATTAAACCCGCACATAAGGCAGCTGTTTAATCTCAGCCTTACCACAGGATGCGTGCCCAAGGAGTGGCGTACGGCAACTGTGGTCCCACTCCACAAAGGCGGCCTCACGGACCCTGGTAATTACCGCCCCATAAGCTTAACAAGTCTAGTCTGCAAAGCTATGGAGAGGATCATAATGGAGCTCATAAACAAAGATATAGGGGACTTGCAGACATTGGACCCGACCCAGTTTGGCTTTGTCAAGGGAAGATCATGCCTTTTGAACTTGGTTGACTTCTTCGAAACAGTCACCAAGGCCATTGATGAGGGAAAGGCAGTCCATACAGCCTACCTTGACCTTGCAAAGGCTTTCGACACAATACCCCATTCGGGTATTGTAAAAAAACTTACCAGCTTAAATGTAAACCCATATGTCACAAGATGGGTTGCAAACTGGCTTAAGGACAGAACCCACAGGGTTAGAGTTGCTGGCGCTGTGTCAGACTCCAAGCCGGTCACAAGTGGTGTCCCACAGGGCCATGTCCTTGGCCCCCTATTGTTTGGCATCTACTTCTCAGAAGTACAGGCCAACATGGGAGGACTTTGGCTGACAAAGTTTGCAGACGACTGCAAACTGGGCGCCATAGTGGAAAGTGCATCGGACACGGATATCCTTCAGAAGGGACTCACGGAAACAGATAGCTGGTGCCAGAGCCATGGCCTGAAGTTAAACGCCAAAAAATGTATAGTCATACCCTTCGGGAAAAACAAGGTAACCCCAAGCTACCATATAGGTGGCAATCCACTAAGCACAGAAGAGGTTATCAGGGACCTGGGGACCCAGGTTGACAGTGGCCTTTCTTTTGACACTCACGTTGCTAAAGTGGTTAGAAAGACCTTCTACATTGCCCACCTGATCATGAAGGGATTCACATCCAGATCTAGTGAGGTCATTGTTCCCCTGTACTCTTCACTTATCAGACCAATGATCGAGTACAATGCCCCATTCGGGATGTATCTCACCCGACATCTGCAGCAATTGGAGAGACCCCAAAAGTTCCTCACCAAAAGGATAAAGGGACTCCAAAATCTGTCATATGCTTCCAGATTGAAGAAACTCCAGCTCTATTCAGTCGCATACCGTCTGCTCAGAGGTGACATGTGCCTGACATACAAGGCCATGTCCAACCTGGAATTAATGGACATGCTCCACCTCAAAAAATCCAAATCCACCAAAACCACTAGAGCAAGCGACTTAAACCTTAGCACGGATATAAATAGGACGTGCTGGAGGGATAGATTTATCACTCAGAGACTCCCTATGTTGTGGAATAAAATCCCGGTCCATGTGAGACAGAGCACCTCGCTGACTCTGTTCAAGAGAAATCTAGACCTGTGGATGGGAGATCGTAGGTTTACCCCGGGAATCATCTCTGTGTCACTGCTGGACAGAGGCACAACAAACTAATGGGCACAGTATTTTTTCATATAAGGGGTGGCGTAAGCCACAAAAATTTGGGCTAGGCTTATAAATGCCTTAGGGCAGATAGCCTAGTATAAACCTATGAACCTATGAACCTATGCAAGGCCATGGAATGTATCATCATGGAACTTATAAACAAAGACATTGGTAACCTCCAAACTCTGGATCCCACCCAGTTTGGGTTTGTGAAAGGGAGATCATGCCTCCTGAACCTGATCGACTTCTTTGAGGCAGTCACCAAAGCCATAGATGAGGGTAAGGTGGTTCACACAGCCTATCTTGACCTCGTCAAGGCTTTCAACACCATCCCCCATTCTAGAATTATAGCTAAACTAAACTAAACTAGGTATAAATCCCTACGTCACAAGATGGGTTGCCAACTGGCTTACTGACAGAACCCACACGGTAAAAGTTGCAGACTCCAAATCTGACCTCAAAGCAGTGACAACTGGAGTACCACAGGGTTCCGTCCTGGGACCTCTCCTGTTTGGTATCTACTTCTCTGAAGTACAGGCTAACACAGAAGGCCTCTGGCTAACGAAGTTTGCAGATGACTGCAAACTAGGAGCCCTAGTCAAGTCCCCAAATGATGTGGACATCCTACAGAAGGGCCTCACTGAGACAGATGCCTGGTGTCAGAGCCATGGCCTCAAGTTCAATGCCAAAAAGTGCAGTGTCATCCCATTTGGTAAAAACTCTGTACCCATGAACTACCACATAGGCAGCAATCTACTTAACACCAAATGTGTGATAAGAGACCTTGGGACCCAGGTGGACAGTAGTCTCTCCTTTGATAGTCACATCGCCACAGTCGTTAGGAAGTCCTTCTACCACCTCATCATAAAAGGGTTCTCATCCAGGAAAAAAGAGGTCATTGTTCCCCTCTACTCGACACTCATTAGACCCATTATAGAGTACAACGCCCCTTTTGGAATATACCTCACAAGACATCTGCAGCAGCTGGAAAGGCCACAGAAGTACCTCACAAAGAGGATTACTGACCTCAAACAAATGCCCTACACTGACCACCTCAAAAAACTCCAGCTTTACTCCGTAGCATATCGCCTACTCCGAGGTAATCTCTGCCTAACATATAAAGCTATGTCAATCCCAGAGCTGTTGGACATGCTACACCTAAAGAAATCCCAATCCCTCCAAGCTACACGCTCTAGGGACCTAAAGCTTGTCACCACAATAAACAGAACATGCTGGAGGGATAGATTCCTGTCCCAGAGACTTCCCATACTTTGGAATAGGCTACCCATCTATGTCAAGCAAAGGTTTTCATTAGCACTCTTCAAGAAAAATCTTGATGAGTGGATGAGAAATAGGAAAATACACCCCGAGGATCACTTCTGTGTCTCTGCTCGACAGTGGCACAGGAAAATAACTTTCTTGGGTGGCATAAGCCAGGGAACCTTGTTGGCTAAGCTTACATAGGCCCTTGGGCCGATAGCCTAGTACCTACCTATGAACCTATGAACCTATGTTCATCATTAGATAATTTATGAAGTAGCCTAAGCTATATGGGATGTATCCTGCCAAGGATCATACGTCCAGCAAGTATCTTAATATTTAAGGCACCTTACATGCACCTGTACCTCCAAAGAGACAACATCATGCCAATACCAAATTAGACATATGGGTGCCAAAATCTAGAACATTCTTGCTGTTGAAGCTACCAGTAAGACTTACTCTTTGCAACATCTTTGGTGGTTTGGTGGTCGGCTAAGAATCAAGAATTTGGTCAGAAAAGTACCCCATTTGGGACTTTTCTTCCTTTATTCTGCGAAAAGTATTGTTGTTTGGGCCTATCCCTGAGAGTGCTAGTGTGGACATCAAAAACCTTACAGAGACTCCCACACACCATGTCTTTTTTGTTTAGGTTTGGAACACATCTGGTTGTGCCCTATTTGTTATCTTTCAAGCCTTAGACCTTAGGAGCTGGCTTAGATCCTGCAAGATCGTTTTTGAGAATCAACAGATCAAAGATCTTACATGACCTGCTATGGGGTCTGGTGCCAGGTGCCAGTACATTGGACACCCTTCCCTCTGGTTGTCAAGAGCAGGAAAGAAGTTAGAGAGGGTTCTTCAACACTGTCTTCAATATTCTCTCTTCCCTGGGCCTCAATAGATGATTCTACTATGGCCATATCAGTACCCGCAGACAATTTATCAACTGCTTCCAACTCCTCTGGTGTTCACTATGGGTTGGGAGTTGAACATGCCCATACGCAATGGATGTACATCCATTGTGGACAATGGAGAACCGTACTTGATTGATTCAGAAGGGGATACAGATATCCCAAAGATACTTGTGCAAGGTACCTAGCATTGGAAAAAGAGGATGGTACATCTGAGTGGATGTTTTCTATTGAGACTCTTAGAAAAAATTCTCTGAAGTTGAAACAGTCTCCAGTCCCTGTTCCCATATATCCAAGGAAACAAAAGGGGACTGTTTCTCTTTACCGAAAGCATTATTCAAAGCATTTTAGTCACTTCAGTCTGTTTCTTCAGCCCAGACACATTCAAAAAGTAAGAGAACACCTCCTTCAGATTCAGTCAGATTCTGAAATAGAGGAGGATGGCTTAGGCCATTCTTCTTGAGTCCCTACTCCTGAAAACTGGGAATCATAATCTGAAGAATATATTTTTTCATATTCCCCTGTGGAGGAATTTTCCTTCTCTGACACTGTAGGAAGGATGAAGGAATTGTTTAAATGGGAGCATAAGGAAATCTCTGAAACTCAACAGAAGTACTTTGACCTGTTACAAGTACAGATTCCCAAACCAGTGGCTATAACCCGAGTTATTGCAGCACCTGAGAATGTTTTAATGCAGACAATATTTTCCTGGATAGCCAACCTCCTAGTCTTAGGAAATTGAGTAATCTGTGTAAGTTTCCTTACTCTCATAAGTGAATTTTCTGCAATCTCTGGGCTAACCTTTCTGAAATATCTTTATCTAAAACCAATACTTCTAAACATTTAGCTGCTTCTAATCCAGTTCCCTCTGACAAGGATAGCAGAGAATTTGGCAAATTCAGGAAAAAAAATATATCTATTCAACATCAGCATTTAAAACTAAACTGTCAACTATCAAGCTTATATGTCTAAATTCATTTTGGCATCTTTTGCTGACCTGAAAAAATGCTATTGCTGAGTACCTACTTTGGAATCTAAATCCTCTTTGCTGACTTAACTTTCCTCAGCTTTCAAGCAGTCCTTGCGATGGTCACATGATGCTGTTGATGCGGTGTCTAACACTACAGCAATATAATAGTCATGTAGGTTTACATTGTTACAGACTCAAAACTTACCTTAAGATGTCAAATCTGAAATGTGTAATACCACACTGGATAAAGAGGTGTTGTTTGGCACTTCTACGGCTATTCTAAAGAGGCTTGATGATTTTCAATTGTCTATACCAAAATAATAGGAATTTCTCCACCACTCCAGAGCCCTTTTATAGAAAATAGCTCAAACAGGTACAACAAAAATCAGAAAAACAGCCATTCAAGAAATAGAGGCAGGATAGCTAAAAAAAAGGAGGAGCTCCTCGGACCTGGCTCTCTCAAAGAAACCATGAGTGACTATGCCAACCCCATCAACTCCTACCCACCTTGGAAGTCCTCTGAACTTTTCAAAGAGTCTATCTCTACTTCTTTCTCTATGGTACTAGGATACAACATCTTTTTTGATAATAGGAATCATTCAAAACTGGTACAGATGGGAAAGGGATTCTCTACCTCCATTCCTAGGAATTATGTTATATCAATAAAACCAAACCCACCTGTTTCCTCCTACCATTGCTCACACGCTTTCTCGTGGAGTAATAGAACTTGAAGCAGAAAAAAAAAATGATGAAGGACTCTATTCAAGGATATTTCTGGTATTCAAAAAAAGGGAAGCTGGAGACCTGTTTTTGGGCATCACTTTTATGAAACTCCATGTCAAGGTTCTAAAGGTCAAAATGCTTACTTTGCAAACTCTCTTACCTCTAATATCTCCTCTAATCTCACCTCCAAGTTCCTTAGTAATATAAGATCTAAAAGAGGTTAACCACCACATATTAATTTACAGAAGTGTCAGATGCTTTTTAAAATTTTTTGTTTGTTTGTTTGTTGCTCACATTTTCTCTTCTCTTCTTTACCCTTTGGTTTGTCTACAGTACCAAGGGTATTTACAAAGTATCTAGCACCAGTGATTGTTTTGTATGTTTTTATAGATTACAAGGCATCCATATTTTCCTTACTTGGACAATTGCCTTATTTTTGCAAACTCTTTCAAAACTATCAGGAGACTCTATACTTTGTCAACAACCTATTTTAAAACCTAGGCTTTCAAATTAATCTGGAAAAGTCATCTCTCATTACTTCCCATATGATAACCGTATGGAGTTGTCTGTGGACACATCTCAAAGGATGGTACTCTTGGCTCAGAAAAAGTAATCTTTCACACAGAGCAGTTCATTCAGTTTTCTCTTCAAACTCTGACATCAATAAGAAACTTTTGCAGGATACTAGGATGTATGGCCTGCACAATTCTTATGATTCTTCTAGTGAGATTATGAATGAGGAAAATTCATTGGTTTCTCATAGCAGTAAGGACCCAGTACCAATGCCTTCTGTCTTTCCATATTCTTGTGTTGAATTTTGTCAAAAATGAATGTCACTGGTGGATAGACCAGTTGAGCCTGAATACTAGTCTTCTAACCTCCCCCACAGCCCCTTACCCAATCTGTAATTACAGATACTTCAGACTTTTTTCCATGGGGGTATATCCAAAGGAATCAAAGTCCAAGGGTTTTGGGACAATCAGTTCAACAGTAAATGCATAAGCATCACAGAAATAACAATGGTAAATGCCCTTAAATTCCTGAACCTTTTGTGTAATCCAGGTCCTCTTATGTTAACTGTCATGATATATAAACAAACAAGGGAGAACCAGGTCATGTTTACTATGCAGACTAGCTATTCACAGCCATAGCTGGCTCTTCTATTCTCCAATGCTGGTCTCCTCAACCCTTTAGCTCTTCAAGTGAAGAGTGAATAAAAAAGACCTAGGCTGATAGTAGGAAACCAACTGGTCCATCAGCTTCTCTATGGTCTGAAACACACATCCCACCAAGCTCTTTGAGGAAAACAAAAGGACTTAAGCTGACTGCAGGAAGCTGATTGGTCCATCGGCTTCCAAACAATGTAAAACATGCCCTACCAAGCTCTTTGAGTGAAGAGCAAAAAAGTCTTTGGCTATCTGTAGGAAGCTGATTGATGTGCTGGTGCTTTTAAAGCAGCCTGCCCATTCCCCAATTGAAGAGAAAACAAAATAAACTGCTTCTATACTGGCATCTCAGTATTTAGGATTGCCCCCTTCGCCCTGCCCTTACTACACTACTGCAACCATGATAGCCTATGAACTTGCAGTACAGCACAGCTTATCCCTGCAGGCACTCTGAGCATAACTAGAACAGACCCCAATGTATGGATGTTACATCCAGGCTTTTCCAGAATATTACTACCTTTGGGGAACTCTTAGAGTGGATCAGTTTGTCTCCATTTAAAACAACTGAAACAATTTTGCTCCAGGACTTCTTGCAGGAAGGACTGGAAGACTGATGTCTTCTCTCTCCCATGGATAGGAACGTTCCTTTATGCATTCCTCCCTTTATATGATAACCAGAGTTATTTTAAAGATCCAAAAAGACTGTTCAACAATAACACTGGTAACTCCTTTTTGGCCCAGAAAAACAGTGGTTCTCTCTTCACAGGAAATTGGCCAAGGGCAGTTACCACAAGCCTCCCCACAGGATGGATTTACTCAACAAGACAAAGGTCTCTGACTCACCCCAACCTAGAACTTCTTCACATGATAACAAAGATGACAGAATTTTAATTTCCTTCAGGCACCTATTTTCTGAGGACATGTTGCAGGTGTTAAAGTAAGCTAAGAAACATGCTACTAGGAAATGTTATTTGGCCAAATGGAAGAAATGTTCTCACTGGTACCATGAACAGAACCAAGACTATTTAAAGACAGAATATCCTTTGGTTCTACATTATCTGTGTGCATTACCAAAATATGACGTTTTTTATTCATCTATTAAGATTCATCTTTTATCCAGTTCTGTCGGTCTGCCCTTAGATCCCCTTTATTCTTTATCTCGAGTAAAATGTTTTTTGAAAGGAGTATTACCCATTTTTCTCACTTAGAAAACACGCAACTCCTCTGTGTAATCTTAACTTTGTAATGGAAAAACTTAAACTTTTTCTTTTTAAAACAGAAAACTGGAAAGCAGAGTTACTCACTATTCAGATTTTGTCAAGGAGAGTGTCCGAGTTGTAAGCACTAATGGTAATTCAGCCTTACATTAGTTTTCAAAAGGATAGGGTACCTTTAAGAACCAGCCCTTTCTTTATGCCAAAAGTGGTATCAGAATTTACACTAAATGAATCTACTCATCTCCCTGTAGTCTTTCCTGAATGAAAAAAAATGGGGAGAGAAAATCTTACATACTCGGGGTGTCCACAGACAACTCAGATACTACAATGAGAAAACAAAGGACCTCAGAAGTTTCAATCAGTTGTTCATTATCTATGAGGGTAAGGAGAAGGGACAACAAGTGCCAAAACAGCCTATTTCCAGAAAATGGAGGGAGAAGAGTAGATCCTTAAAAAGAAGATGGTGCCCCTGTGATGGGCAAAAGTGAATCAATTGAAAGATTTCAAAGCAATAGTTAACCTGATTGTGTTAGTAGCAAAGAAAGCAGTAACAAAAACATGGAAATCTATAGAAAAAAAAACAGCTATAATAGAGAAAAGTGATGAGATGAATGAGGAATTAGAAAGAAAATGAAACTTTGTTAAGGAAAAAATGACTAGATGGAGTGAGTGTCAGAATTAATCCATAGTGGGGGATCACAAAAAAATCGGATTGAAAATGAAGTCTTCAGTACAATACGGGGACACAAGAAGAATTTGATTTAGTATATAGGGCTAAATTGAATAAGAACAAAGAGTTATATTTAAATAGACTACCTAAGGATTAACACAGGTGGACTGAGAAAGTCAATGAGGTATTTTGAGGCTGATTAAATATAATTTGTTTTATCTTGTTTAATGTAGCTGAAATGCTGTTTATATAATTTAATGTTTAAGGAAAAACACTATATAAAAGTAGATTATAGGAAAGTTTTAAAACAAGGGTTTATAAAATTGCATATAATCACTGGTATTGAGCTGTGACCTATTGTTACAACCTATAATAACTTATTTTCTTATGTGGGGAAAGGAAGGGCAAGGCAAATGAGAAAAGTAGAAAGTGCACCATGCATGTGGAATGCACAGCGCAATGTATATGATTTTGGATGGGAATAAAGGTTTTCGATCAGAAAAACAGACTTTTTACAAATGATTATCTCATGCTATACAGTTTTATTCTAATCATGATAAAAGACCTTTCCCACTAAGGTCAAAGACTACTCTAAAAGACTATGGCTACTTCTAGTGATTTTTTTGGAAAGTGGTGTGTACTCTAGTATTCTAGATGTGGCAAGTTGGTTATCTGTACACATTTTCACTAAGCATTATAAAACTGCCTTATTCTCCTGATCAAGAACAGGTTTTGCTAGGTGCATTCAAAGAGACAGTTGGGATGTGGTCCTTCTTCCTCCTCCCTGGCTATCTAAGCTTTGGTAATCATTCCATATAGCTTAGGCTACTACAAAAGTGAGTGACCTAATGTTGAACATAGTAGAGTTGTGTAAGTAACCATAACAGTAGATGTTAGAACAGAGCCATAGGTGGCCCCTGAAGTATTGCCCTACCTCCTTACCAAACCAAAGAGCAAACAAATAAAAAATGTCTTTGACTTTGTAGTAAGCTGATTGATCCTAGTCAAGCAGTTGTAAGCAGCAAAAAACCAGCAAGGAGCAAGACAGATAAAACCATACATTTAATTGTAAAACATAAACGATAAGTGCATTCTGGCAATTCCTTCATCAGATCAAATAACAAAGTGTGTTTAACTGTTTTAAGTAACCCTTGACCAATCACAGACCCAAAGCTGCATGACACCTCTTTCCTCTTTTTCAGTGCTCTTGCTTGTAGCAAGTTAACCATTTCAGTGTCTGAGCTTGCGTTCTCTCAAAATGGGTTTTAGGGAAAGATATCCATTCAACCCTGGGGGTTTATCAGCTTGTAAATCTGCTATACAATGGGCTTCTGCCACTTCTGGTTTGATTGTGCATATCACCCCTCTTTTATCTGGTTCAAATAAATGTAGTACCATGAAACTAAAGTTATGTTCAGGTTTATTTAACTTCTGCTGATATAAAGCACTGGTATTTTTACTGAGTCTAATGTCACTTAGGTGCTGCAGTATGCGGCTTTTTAATGTTCTGTTCATTTTACCCACATAAAACAAAGTACAGGATCCACATTTGGCAAGATATATCACATTGCAAGAGCAACAATCAGCATAGAATTTAGGTTGGTATCTTACCCCTGTAATCGGGTGTATGAAAGTGTTGTTTTTAGATATTTCTTTACAAGCCTTGCATCACCGGCAACAATAAGTCCTGACCCTTTCACTTGCAGGCAACTTTGTATTGAAGCTGGTAGCAGTTTTGTGTAAGTTGCTTTAGATTTTTATTCGTTTTATACAAAAACTTAGGAAAGTTGCCTGCTATCAACCTAAGTTCATCATTATCGACTAAAATTTTCCAGTTATTTCTCACAATATTGCCCTCCCCACTACATTACACAACACAGTTTATGTCCAAATCACAGCACAACAGCCTTGCTATTGTTCCTCAACTATATCAATTTACGTTGGGGTAAGAACTATTTATGCAATCTTTCTTGATCTCTCCAAGACATTCAACACAGTCTCACACCCTAAACTACTCCAAACCTGGCAGACTTGCACCTGTTAAATGCAATCATAATATAGTTTAAAAGCTATATAAATAATCAAATTCAGTGTAAAGAGGCTAAATGTCTACTCAGTCTTCCTTCCAGCTAACACGTCTGAGCCGCAAGGGTCCATACAGGGACTTCTGTTGTTTAACATATTCATTAATAAATTACATACTATCGCAAACCCTTCTGCAATTAATCGGTATACTAATAACTCCATTCTTATCTGTTCAGCTCCATCCTTAATGGAACTTCAGTCCCCCACACAGAAATCCTACTACTTGGTTGAACTGTGGTTGCAACAATCAGACCTAATACTAAATCCGAAAAAGACAAAAGTTATTCTCTTCCTACATAATCCTTAACCGACCCATCTGATCTAACCATGGTATCGTCCTAAAATGTAACAGTTGGCATAGTCCCAAGCACCAAGCTATTCAGAGCTACCATGGACAGCAACCTCAGATTTAATTTGTACATTAACTATACTGTTAAAAATGTATCAAAAGCTAGGTGTTGCATACAAAATCAAATCCCACCTAAGAAGAGCTGAAAATCCACTGCCTCTGCCTACCTACTATAAAGCTTGCATTATGCAGCCAGACTGTTCACCAATCTTTACTTGAGTTAGTTGCTGACTGAGTCAGTATAATGACAACATTACAAAGGTTGCTGCAGCACTACCCAACAGAGTCCATTGCACTGCACTTAGGATACTCCATTTGATGGAATGTATTAACTATCTGAACTATACCCAAATAAAACTTGCCTACTGCATTCTATGCAAGCACCCCAAAACACTCCCCATCATTAGCATCTTAGCATCATTACTCCAATAATAGTGCCACTCCGGATGCCTACACTCAAGCGCACCAACACAAGCCTTATAACACCTATGAAGCTGCTCTATACTAGTCCTCCGTATCTAGACTTTAGAGCAATATCTTGTTTACACTGACTTAACTTGAAAACTCCGAGACCTTCTAAAATAATGTGAGAGCATATCTTGTCAATACCTGACTATGTCACTGCCCCCCCCCCCATCTGATTAGTCAAATTCAAGTACATAGTTCTTTTTTTCTTATTTATGTCCCACATATACCTCTCAACTGTCCAGATGTTTGCAGAATGTCCATATTTTTTCCTCATATTTTTGGTCTGTTCCTCATAAAATGTGTAGTTTTCTGGATTTTTTGTGGCAATTCAGTGAGGACTGAACTCACTAAATAATGACAGGCATTTGTGTTTCAGACCTCATATCCTTCAGAAAATCCATGGTAGCACAAGACTTTTTATTCCAGCAACTTTCTAGGTTTATAAGAGCAATATTTAAAATTTGTCCCTATTTTTGGGGCTTTCCCCACCCATTATCTTTGGCTTTGTCCAAACGTGTTTGTGCCAAGAGGTTGAGAGCTATGGTTCCACATATTCCCTAGATATCTGTGTCATTTGCAGTTCCTTTTGAATTACATTTGAAGGGTGACTTCAGTACTTCCTCTGCATACATCGTACATATACACACGTGTATAAACTATTTAGAACATTATTTCTACTTTTTATTACTTTCCTCCATACTCCCGTAACTGTTTTGTCCTTTTCCTTTTCTTCCTTTCCTCCATACTCCCTTAACTATTTTGTCCTTTTCCTTTGTCAAATCCAGTTCAGTTTTTACATTAAGAAGATTTGGTATTAATCACTTAATAGCAGTAGGTGGTAGCCTGGTCTGTCCAAGCTGGAAAACAAACATGAAAGCTCAGAGTGCTATTGTCTTTTGACCAAAGGGCTTATTAGTAAGTGTGTTCTGCTTGCAGTGCCTGTAGATATTTAGGGTCTATGTTATATATTCGAACGTCCAAAATGTCGAATACCATATGGTCGAGACCATATGTTCGACATTCGGAAGTTTGAATATATAATTAAAAAAAAAAGAAAAGAAAAACACACCTTAACAGCGCAAGCAGGGGGGCTGTGCCCCCCACACCACCCCTACTTAAATATACCAACTCCGAGACCACACTTCATGGCAGAAAAGGGAAATTCTCCCATTATGCACTGTATGGCTCCATTAAAAGTCAATCTTCAAACACTTGAAATGTCGATCATATGGTCTCGACCATATGATGTTCAACATTTCCAGCATTCAAAGATTTGACATAGACCCGATATTTATCGTCTTTGCACAAAGCTGCTCATCATACAGAGGAGTTTATCAGTGCCTTATGTAGGCAAAGTCACCTAGAAACTTTATTTTCCCTATAAAACTACTACTGAAAGTGTACCCATTATCTGACTTGTGCACTGGGCAACTAGCTTGCGCAATGAGATGCAAAGCTCTATAGATTCAGCCCTACATAGCTGAATTGTCTCATGCTGCCTGACAACTCTTAGTCCTTAAAGAAACAGAGTCAGTATTCGAGAGCTGTAATTACGCAATGTTCCTGGTGGCAAAACTCTGCCATACAACCATTCACACTAACTTTCCGGTTGTTGGTCATGCACACACACACACACACACACACACACACACACACACACACACACACACACACACACACACACACACACACACACACACACTGCACCCACCACACAAAGTATGCACCTCACAGATAGTCCAAAATATGCTGAGGCACTTAAATGCAATCGTCCCAAGCCAAAAAGACCTCGTAGACATTTCACCTGCAAAAATTATCCTCAGCAAACCAAAAGACAGTCATTAATAAATCTACACATCCCCACATATACAGCGACACCCAGTGAAGTCTCTACTACAAAACCCATAAGGCAAATAAACACACTATCCAGAACACTAGCCACAGGGCACTCCATTGTAAGACATAGCGATGCCCCATTCACCAGACTGAGCAAAGAAAAAAAACACGGTCAGTTGCCTGTCAGGAGACAGGATCAACCAAGTTATGCATGCTCTCAGGTTACTGTGTCACAGGTACCAGTATGACTAAATCATAGTCCATGTGGGAGTAAATGATCTGAGACTTACCTTCTTAGACTATATAAGAGAGACATCATAGGTTCATAGGTTCATAGGTTTATACTAGGCTATCTGCGCTAAGGCATTTATAAGCCTAGCCCAATGTTTTGTGGCTTACGCCACCCCTTATATGAAAAAATACTGTGCCCATTAGTTTTTTGTGCCTCTGTCCAGCAGTGACACAGAGATGATTCCCGGGGTAAACCTACGATCTCCCATCCACAGGTCAAGATTTCTCTTGAACAGAGCCAGCGAGGTGCTCTGCCTCACATGGACCGGGATTTTATTCCACAGCATAGGGAGTCTCTGAGTGATCTGATAAATGCACGCATCCCCGGAAGGTCAGCGCTCGTCAGCATGTATTAGCTCTAGAATTACCACAGTTATCCAAGTAACGGTGGAGCGATCAAAGGAACCATAACTGATTTAATGAGCCATTCGCAGTTTCACTGTAGCGTCCGTGTGCACTGAGACTTGCATGGCTTGGAGCTCTTGGACTATGTGTCACAGGCTGGTTTCAGTCTAGCATTGAGCAGCATTCTACCTTCACCAAGGATGATACTACTTTATGAACAAAAGGTAATTAACTTCAATAACTGACTTAGCTTCTGGTGTCATTCTAAAGTGTTACAATATTTGTGAGCTTGTGAGGATATGGTCAACAGACCATGTTGCTTTGCCATGGATTGTCTGCACCTGTCCCCTCTAGGCTTTCATATACTGGCTAAAATATTGTCCTCCCCCATAGTGTGTTGTTTAGGCAATGCCAAACTGATAAACATTCAAACATAGCAAAATCAATCCATGGGAATATAAACGTGTCACTGCTCAACATCAGGAGTTTAAGCAAAAAGCTCCTCCCTCAAAGCTCTCCTCACCTTGAAGAATGCTGACATATGTGTAGTTATGGAGACATGATTTAAAGTGGAGTGTATCCCAGCAGTTCAAAGCTTGAGTGCTTTCCACACATTCAGACCAGCAATTAGGCAGGCAGGCCCAGGGACTAAAGGTGGAGGTGTCTTGATCTACATCAGTAACAAACATACCTTCAGGTTGGCCAAACAGGATTGCATGTTGGAGTTTCTCCTCATCAAAATTACCTAGACAAAGTCCCATACCATATCCTAGCAAGCTATAGGTCACCCTCCATGGCCCAGAGAACCCACAGCTCATACTTAGACCAACGGGAGTTACTCACTATTCAACCCAATGACATATTCATGGTTGACTTTAATTACCCATCGTTCTACACAATTCTAAACTTGTAGACCCAGAGATTCCTCTACTTTGTAAACAGAAACACCCTCAACCAGACAATTCTTACTCCCACTAAGGGTAAAAACATATTGGACCTAGTGCCCACAAACAAATATGGGAGAATGCATCTTCCCCTCGTCTATGCCCTTGGTAACTGTCTCAAAGAAGTCGACCAAATTTAACAGGCATGACCTCCCCTTGACAAAACCAAATAGTGTGGGATCAAGTGTCCTGAGGTTGCTAATGTCCTTGTTAATGAGGTCCATGATAATCCGCTCCATGACCTTGCAGTTCAGGCTAGTTAGGCTGATGGGTCTATAATTTCCTGGATCGGTGGATGCTCCACCTTTGTGCAAAGGGATGACAGTAACTGTTGTCCACTCGGCTAGGACGAAGCCGATACTCAGGCCTTGGGTGAATCGGGTGCCTAATGGTGCTGCAAGTTCCTGCCTGAGTTCATGTTGGATGCAGCCTAGGATGTTGTTGGATCACACGGAGGCTGTATTTTTGCCTTTGAGAGGGCAGTGATGACTTGCTCCCTAGATATAAGGGGAGGGGGCAGGTACTGGGGATGTCCTGTTTTACTGATGGGGGAACAGAGGAGTGAAGTTTTCACTGAACCTGTCTACCAGCAGTTTGGCTATATCTACAGGGCTTGTGTATGTGGTGTCCTTGACCACCAGTTCTGAACAGATTTGGGTGCTTCCCTTGAGATTGTGGACATATGTGAAGAAAGACTTATGATTGTCTTTAGTAGATGTGGCCAATTTGGACACAAGGTTTGCTTTGGAGGATTCCACTAGTGCTCTTATTTGCTTGTTCAGGCTAAGGAGAGATTGCTTCCAGTTAGACACCTGCTCCTTCTTGGTCCTGCACAGCAATTGAATAGAGAACTAAGAGGGCTGATTAAATCTAACAAATCCAAGTTTGAGAAAAAGATAGCTTATCAGGCCAAAGCCAACTATAAGGCCTTCTTTAGCTATGCCCAGAACCTCAAAAAATAGCACATAACAGTATGTTGAACTGGTTATAAATGGTGCCATATTCACTGAGGCAGGAGATATAGCAACTCAGCTGAAAACTTCATCTCCAGCTTTACCCCATAATCTCCTCCACAGCCAACCCCCCCAGGAAATACTGTCAAATATAACCACCTGCTATCAATAGGAAGCAGATCCTAGTTGTGCTCTCCAAGGCCAAGAACACAGCTTCAATGAGTCCTGGTAATATACCAGGATGCCTCCTAAATAGTCTATAATATCACCTAGCAGAGCTACTGAAGTCACTATTTAATCACTGCCTCCAAATAGGCTTTGCACCACTCAAATGGAGGACTGCATTAGTCATCACACTGCACAAAGGCGGACCTTCAATGGACTCCAGGAACTACAGACTCATTAGTCTGACTAGTTTCATATGCAAAGCCATGGAATGAATTATCATGGAAATGATTAATAATGAATGGGAAGCCTTCAGACAGTGGACTCAATCCAGTTTGGTTTAAAAAAGGACAAGTCATGCCTACTCAGGATAGTGAACTTCTATGAGAAGGTCACCAAGGCAATGGATGAGGGCAAAATTGACCTGACTAAGGCATTTGATACAATACCCCATTCCAGCATTGTAAACAAACAGTAACCATTTGAAATGATGGGACCTGCTACAGCGAGTCCTGAAATGTGGAGACTGAATGGCCTAAGATTGGATTTGTATATACCAAGTCTGAGATGCCATTTCTCAGAATATTTCATTTTCTCCAAGTTATGATGATCTCGGAGCTGGTATATATAATTTCAGTGGGTGGGGGGGGGGTGCATAGGGGGCTCCCCTGTGAAAAGAAGTTTTAAGGAAAAGTGCAATTTTTGACATTCACTCCTCCAGGTTTTTGGGCTTTTTTTTTTTTTTTTTAGCTTTTCAGCACTCAGCATTTCAGTAGGGAGCCAAACAAACTCATGGAATTAGCATTATTCCATATGTAACAACTTGTATAGCCAACTGGCTCTCAGAACCCAGGAAGTTAGGATAAGAAAGACCACCTCCTCAAAGAGGCCAGTCACCAGCAGTGCCCCTCATTTACTTCTCAGAAGTTAAGGCCAATGTTAAGGACCTTTGACTGATCAAGTTTCCAGATGATTGCAAACTAAGATGAATCACAGAATCCTCCCAATACAATAGCATCTTACAAAAATGTCTAAAACAGACAAATGACAGGTGCGAAGGCCACGGCTTAGCCCCAAGAAATGCATACTAGAACCTCTTGGGAAGTCAGTCATCCTAAAAACTACCTCATTGATAAAACACCCCTAAGAGTAGTCAGAAATTTTGGGATATATGTAGATAATAACCTGGCTTTTGACCAACATGTGTATAAGGTAGTGAGAAAATCGTTCTATGTTGCTCAGCTTATAAGCAAGGGCAGGGCATCACAATCCAGGGAAGTCATTGTACCACTATATTCAGCCCTCATTAGACACATCATTAAGTACAATGCCTCATTTGTTATGTACCTGACCAGGCACATGCAACAACATGGCTTAAATGACATGCCCTATGCTGACCACCTCAAAGCCCTATCTTTATACTCTGTTTACTACAGACTGCGGACAGGTGATCTATGGCTGTCAAACAAGACATCCTTGGATCTCACTCTGATGGACCTTTTGCATATCTGCAAAATGAACAGCATCAGAACATGTAGATCTAAGGACTTAAATTTAGCTTATGACATGAATAGGACATGTTTGAGAGACAGGTATATAACTCAGAAAATTCCCATTCTCTGGAAAAGGCTTCCCATTCACATCAAGCAGAGCCCTTCTGTAACCCTATTCAAGCAAAGCCTGGACCAGTGGATGGAAAATGGGAAATTCACCACTGGTCTAGCACCTATATCTCTGTTGGACAGAGTCAGCTGATAAATTGAGCCCTAGATAACTAGCACCCCATAAAGTAACCTCCAAGGCACAATAACTTACGGGATGCATTTGGGTTGCATGGCTAAACTTATAAAGGCCTCTGTGAGCCTAGTATTCAACTATGAACCTATAAAAATGCTTCCTGTATGGGCCCAGGCAATATACCTGGTTGCTTAATAAACAGATTCAAGCATGCCTTCTATGAGCCCCTTCTAAAACTATTCATCTTAAGCATAGCCACAGAGTACGTTTCTGAGGTAAAGAAAATGGCTAGCATTTTTCCTTCCATAAAGGAGCCCCATCTCAGACCCTGGAAAGCACAGATACCCAACAGATGTATTTTTCAAAGCCACAGAACATACCACAACTGATTTCATGATCTCTGAAATAAAAAAATATTGCTTTAGATTCACAACAATATGGTCTTGTAAACGAGAGACAGTGTCTGCTTAATTTAGTTAACTTATTCATGGGATCCTGAAGCTGTTGAGAGTGGCCATGCAGTTCATACAGCATACTTGGATCTGGTCAAGGTCTTTAACACTGTTCCCCATGCTGGAGTGTAAAGTAAACTTAAAGGCCTAAATGTGCATCCTTCTACTGTTATATTTTAAGATGAAGCAAAAGCAACAGATGCTGTTTCAGAAAGCAAAAAGATGACTAGTGGTGTTGCTCAGGGCTCAGTACTGAGACCTCTTCTGTTCAGCATCTATTTCTTCAAACCACTAACCCACATATATGGCTAACTAAATTCTCAGTGAGTGCAAGCCAGGTGATGTCTTTCATTCAGTATCTGATAATGTGTTGCTACAGCAAGTACTAAAACATGTAAATCAATGATACATAAATTAAATGCAAAGAAGCGTAGCATTGCCACCTTTGATAAACAAATTTCAACAGCAACTTGCATTATAGACAGCACCGCACAGCTTGCAGTATAAACACTTGCACCAGACTGATACAATATTTAGAGAGCTAAGCGCCTTCACAGACAATTCTATATACTCTGACCAACACACAGAAACAATATCCGGGAAATCTGTCTATCTACCCCAATTAATAACTAAAGGTATCTCATCCAGGTGAAAAGAACTGTCATTCTTCCACACACACAGAATATAATCCCATTTTAATAAATATTTGCCCAGACACATCACACAGCTAGAAAGACCACAGATGTTGCTAACTAAAAGGATCACTGGACTAAAGACCTTGAACTTGAAGCTCTGCCCCTATACTCCGTCTCTTATAGACTCTTGCCTGGTGGTTTATGTCTGGTATTCCATGCTGATAAGGATTCAAATCTCCTTGATCTCCTGCATCAACTCAAAACCAATGGCTCCATAAACACTCAAACTAAATAAGTGAAGCTCCATAATCAAATAAGGCATACTGGAGGGGACAAATTTATTGCTCAGCACTTCCCATCTCTGGAATAATCTTCACCTACATATAAAACAGAGTGATACCCTTATTTTTTAAGGTAAGACGATTTATGATTGGATAGATGGCCAGAAATTCATCCCAGGACTGACTTGTTTTGCCCGTTTGGTGATAGGAGATAACCAATTAAGGTGAGACTTTATCTCACAAACTCTTTGAATTAAAGAATCTATGAATCTTTATGTTTAGATTAGAAAATATGGGAAACAGAGAAGGGTATTTCTAGATAAATGAAGAAACTGACCAAAAAAGTACAAGAAGATATCTGAGGGCTCCATAAAAGAAGTGGCAATTAAAGAAATACATGTGAGCAATAAGTAATGATGTATGTATCAAAATTAAGGAAAATATTACAACTAAAAAGGTTAGAGAGTTAATCTCTCTCCTGTCAGCATCACTTCTAGAAAAATCATCATCCCCATACCAGCATTCAGCCAAATAACATATTTCAAACATATTCATACTACAAAATTCAAGAAACTGATTTTATGATACTTTTACCTGTTACATACTAATAAAGGAATTAGTTCACCAGTATGGCATAACTTCTGAAAAAAGCTTGTGAATTTCCTGTGTGTTGATATCCTACAACCCTATGACTGTATTTAAGGAGGCTCTTCCCAGTCTTTGAAAAATCCATCTGATAAGAGCAAAAAAAAATCTGTGGAGAAGGCTGTATAATATGCCACAAAACCAGCTACACTCTTCTAGCAATACCTCAACCACTTCTCCTCTGAAGAAATATGTTGACCGAAGTTGAACAGAAGGCTGAAATAAAATCAAAGTAACATGAAGAGGCTAGTAATGATGCAAAGGTAGAGGAAAATGAACAAGACAAAAAAATGAAAAATGGAAAGGTGCAGATCGGTTGTATCAGTAACTGTGGTCTGATGTATCTATAAGCCCTCAGTTTTGATGACTGAGTTGGAAAAGGGACTGATGATGTCACAAATGGAATCTTTTTTATCTTCTTTTACTACATATTGCAAATAATTAAATGCCATATGCTGGATGCTAACAAGTTAATCTTAGGTGTCCATATTTTGAGGTTAACAGTCATACATAAATGATTGATGAATGGAGTACAGTTTGAATGTGTATGGGTCTTAACGGTGATTCTTGGACCAGTGTAACTACAATGGAGAATGAAGAGGATGTACACAAATCCCAGGGTGGTGGCAGGACTTTGAGTAATGAGTCTCACACTTTTCACAGGGAGCCTAGTAATTGTTATATTAGGTTACATCACAGCATAAGTGAGTGTGTTTATTGTGTTTTCAGCATATCTTAGCTATACTTAAAACATGAAAATAGGAGCCAAAGAGGAGGAAAAACTGAATGCTACAAAAGGAGTAGGTGACTCTATAGAATGTATTAATGAATTCAATGCTTTCGCCTTGGACTATAGCTTAGCTAGCAGTGGCTATAGATGATTTGCACTCTAGGTAGGTGCTAGGGGTTAGGTAGTCAGCAAGAAATGCAGCAGATCATAAGAATCACTGACATGGATGGGCAACTGTCAATCTGAATGTGAAGCAGAGAAGTGTTGGCCAAAGGTACACATTGCAGCACACAGATAATATCTCTATAGTAAGGGCCCACTCCCTACATACATACATACTTACATACTTTTAACTGAAGAAGGCGACATGAGGAGAAGCTATATCTTTTGTTTGTTTTGCTTTCTTTCTTTGCATGTTATTACACCACTAATGAAGCTAATACAGTTCTACTTCGTAGAGCACTGTGATTATGCTCTGAAATTGGGAAAAACATAAACTTATTAAGCACTTCCTTAGCATGACACCCAATCTTAACAGTGTTTAGGGTGCTTAACAACACCTTGTTACAAAAACTGTTAAGATCGGATGTCATGCTATGGACTAATAGTGGATAGTCGTCTTCTTCTTTCAGCTGTTCCCATTAGGGATCAATACAGCAGATCATCTGTTTCCACTTCTTCCTTTCCTCTGCATCTTGCTCTGTCACACCAACCACCTGCATATCCTCTCTCACTGCATCCATAAACCTTATCTTAGGCCTTCCTCTTTTCCTCTTATCTGGCAGCTCCATTCTTAGCATCCTTTTCCCAATATAACCAGCATCCCTCCTCAGCACATGTTCAAACCAATGCAATCTCGCCTCTCTGGCTTTGTCTCCAAACCATTCAACCTGAGCTGACCCTGTAATATACTGATTTCTAATCCTGTCCATCCTCTTCACATCCTATGCAAATCTTAAGATCTTTAATTCTGCCACCTCCAGCTCTGACTCCTGTTTTTTTGTCAATGCCACAATCTCCAACCCATATAACATAGCTGGTATCACTACCCTCTTGTAGACCTTCCCTTTCACTCTTACTGGTACCCATCTGTCACAAATCACTCCTGAAACTCTTCTCCACCCAATCCATCCTGCCTGTACTCTCTTCTTCACCTCTTTTCCACACTTACCATTACTCCGAACTGTTGATCCCAAGTATTTAAACTCATCCACCTTCACCAAGTCTACTCCCTGCATCCTCACCATTCCTCTATCCCCCCTCTCATTCACACACATATATTATGTCCTAGTCCTGCGGACCTTCACTCCTCTCCTCTCTAGAGCATATCTTCACCTCTCCAGGGTCTCTTCAACCTGGTCCCTACTCTCACTACAGATCACAATGTCATCTGCAAACATCATAGTCCATGGGGCCTCCTGCCTGATCTTGTCTGTCAACCTGTCCATCACCACTGAAAATAAGAAAGGGCTCAGAGCTGATCCTTGATGTAATCCCACCTCCACCTTAAATGCATTCATCACTCCTACCGCAGAACTCGCCACTGTCACACCATCCTCGTACATATCCTGTACTACTCTTACATACCCAGGCACAACAACAAACAAGTAAAAACTACAAATATAAAAACGAAAAAACAGCCAAATCCGATGTAAACTTTGTTAGAACTCAACTCTAGCACCTCAGCAAATCAAGTGCCTTCCAAGAGTATAAACTGTAAAGTGCTTACACATCTTATATACTAAAATCATTAAACAATTAAACATTAATCAAACAATAATTAAATCAAAAGCTTCCACATGCAATCAGTGTTTAAACCATTAGGATTTAAAGTGTTATACTTTAAAATAAAAATTGTCTATTTTTATAACAGTTTTTTATAATAAAAATAGTAACATCATTTGCCACTTGTTCTAAATAGCTGCCCTTAAGGAATTAGGACTACTGTCATGAAAAGTGTTAAAATGCATAGCTAATGGACTATTTTCCTTTTGATGTCTTATATCTCTAATATGCTCCTGCAGTCTAATCTTAAAGGCTTTCTTACTTTCACCTATATAGAAAAGACTGCAGGGACACTTTAAGGCATACACCACACTTTATGTGCGATAACACTATTTGCCACTGCGATAAAAGGGAATGCCATTAATAAATGCAAAATAATATTTAACATAACCACACACCAAACAATTTCTACAACTATAAGTACCTTTAGGCTGTATTTCATTATATACATTTTCAATGAGTCTAACAAATCTACTATGAACTATAATATCCTGGATGTTTCTTCCTCTTTTATATGAAATAAAATAGGGGTCCTACATAATATATTTCTAAACTCATTAAACTTAAACAAGAAATCCCAGAACTGTTTAATAATATTTACTACCTGATTAGTAAATATACTATATGTAGCTACTATATACAAACGTTTCCACTCTTGCCCATACCTTCCTTTATTTATATTAGCTAATCTAGTCACAATATTTTTGTTGTATATTGTAATCCTTAACTTATATAGAGCTTCCTTAATCACCCCTTTATGATATCCCCTATCCAGAAACATCTCTACTGTTTAATTAATCTCTACCTTCAATTCCCCTGGATCTTCACATCATCTATATAAACGTAATATTTCTCCAAAGGGGGGGGTGAATTCAACAAATGAGGGGGATGACTACTGGATCCATGTAAGAAATGATTATCATATTCAAACTTATGATGGATCCTTCTTCTTATTCTTTCACCTACAATACCTTGTAGATATACATCTAGGAATACTACTGAATCTCCAAATTATAACCCATCAAAATTCAAATGAAATCTGTTCTTATTCAAATATTTAATAAAGGAAGGAAACATTTCTGTACCTCCTTTACATAGAAAAATCACATCATCTATGAATCTATAATATTTTATTACAAAATTGTTATAAAATACATGCCTAAAAAGATATTCAACTTTGAACAACCCCATAAATAGGGTGGCATATATATATATATATATATATATATATATATATACACATACATATATAAACACACACTCTTTACTTACTTCTCTGCCACGCCCGTCTTCCTCATACAGTACCACACCTCCTCTCTAGGTACCCTGTCATATGCTTTCTCTAAGTCCACAAAGACACAATGCAACTCCTTCTGACTTTCTCTATACTTCTCTTTAAGCATCCTCAGAGCAAACATTACATCTGTAGTGCTCCTTCCTGGCATGAAACCATAATGCTGCTCACTAATCATCACCTCCCTTCTTAACCTAGCTTCCACTACTCTTTCCCATCACTTCATGCTGTGACTGATCACTTTTATCCCTTTGTAGCTCCTACAGCTCTGCACATCACCTTATTCTTAAAAATCTCCTTAGCCTTCACCACCTCTCTTTTCACCATATGCCTCATCTCTTTTTACTCCTGTTTACTTTCTTCATCACTCTGCCAATCCCACTTCTTCTTTGCCAACCTCTTTATCTGTGTACTCTCCTGTACTTCCTCATTCCACCACCAGGACTCCTTGTCCTCCTTCCTCTGTCCAGATGTCACACCAAGCACCTTTCTAGATGTCTCCTTTACACGCTGTGCTGTAGTTACCCAGTTACTCGGAAACTCTTCACTGCCACCCAGTGCCTATCTTAACTCTTCCCTGAACTCCACCTCACAATCAACCTTTTTTAACTACTACCATTTGATCCTTGGCACTGCCCTCACACTCCTCCTCCTCTTCTTAATCACCAACCTCATCCTACAGACCACCATCCTATGCTGCCTAACTACACTTTCCCCTGCCACCACTTTACAGTCTCCAATCTCCTTCAGACTGGCCCTCCTACATAGGATATATCCCACCTGTGTGACTCTTCCTCCACTCTTGTACATGACCCTATGCTCCTCCCTCTTCTTAAAATATGTATTCACCACAGCCATGTCCATCCTTATTGCAAAATCCACTACCATCTGACCTTCTGCATTCCTCTCCTTAACAAAACTTGCCAAGAAAGCCACAGCAAAACTCCAACCAGTGTGTTACTAGCTTTTAATCAATGCACACCTTCTTTCAACTCTCTGGCCAAACTTCCTCAGACTGTAAAAAAAGTTTTAACTAAAAACATTCCATTAAAAATATACATAGTAAAATCACATGCTTCAACACCACCAATGGTAGTGCACAACCCTCCCTCACAGTAATCAACACAATAATTGTTAACACATATCTGCCCTTTACAAGAATCCATTACATGCCTAATAGCAAACAGTGGGTGGATAAATCTAACCACATTCATATATTTAAAAAAAACACCTTGTTAAAATGGGCATTTAAGAATGCAGGATATATCTGACAACAATAAATCAAAGGCAGATGGAAGCGCTTCTTAAATTAAATCAAAGAAAATTTATAATTTTTCATCACTATGTGTATAATTGGACCTAGTAGAGCTGCTGGCAAAGGGGTATACGTTCGTCCCTAGTTTTCACATGGACCTATCAAGGACAATTATTGATTTTAAATGTTTGATCAGGAAATTGAACTTGAAGGTACTATTGGGGGATGGTGTAACTGAGATGAATAACCCCTTACGAATAGCCAGCACATTCAACCCCCTGACTAATCCAACATTACAAGTATTTGAAAGGATGTGTGAGTTGGACCTCCGGTCAATATATGGTAGCCCAAATGTGAGACATCTAAGCCCATTTAGTACAAAATATAATGTCTCTAAATGAGAGTGGGAATCTTTGACCCTGCTAAGAACAGCAGATGTGAGAGTCAGTAAGCCTGATAAAGGCAGGGGTTTGGTCATAATGGATAATTTGGACTATGTAGCCCGGATGCATAAGATCTTGACTACAGAAGTATACCAAAGGGTCTCCATAAATGAATTCAATGTGGCCCAGCAAAGTGTTAGGAGACAAACTGAGGAATTCTTTATTGATGGACAAATTGATATGAACATATATAATTATGTGAGTATGCCATTCCCCCCGAACTCCAGTTTTGTTCAGGATTCCCAAAATCCATAAAGTTATGACTGACCCCCCAATGAGGCCCTTAGTGGATGCAAGTAACTCAATTACTTATCCTTGCACCAAATGGGTTGATTCCATTTTAAAGAAATATCTACCACTTGAAACACAAATTTGCAAGGACCCATGGTCTTTTTTGCAGAAAATAGATCAATTAAAGTTTGATTATGACTGGGTTCCTTGTAATAGATGTGAGAGACTTTTATACTTCAATCCCCCATGAAGTAGGATTAGAGTGGATAGGATCCTTCTTGACCAGGAGAGGTGCTGCTAAAATGGAGACTGACCTGGTACTTGAATTATTGGACTTAACTTTATCCAATAATTTCTTCCTATTCAACAGGGAATACTATTTGCAAAAGATGGAGTGGCTATGGGGTCACCCTGTGGGGCAAGTGTGGCTAATTTAGTCATGGCCCAGTGGGAGCAAGAGTTCATACTCAAAGTCAAGCGAATTAGAGATTAAATTGTTTTCTATACACGCTTCCTTGATGATATTTTCATTATCATCAATGGAGATAAGGACAAAGCAGAGACCCTGGTTGACTATCTCAGTAACACCACAAGCTTCCTGAAATTTACATTTAGCTTGAGTAAATATGACTTTAGTTATTTATTTATTTATTTACATTTAGCTTGAGTAAAGATGAGATTAGTTATTTATTTATTTATTTAGTTACATTTGTTGACCGGGAGTGTACGACTGGACATAGGTCCATTTTCAGCGGATGCCTGGGGAGAAAAGCTCCACAGTTAAAATATGCAGACAGTAGTTACATTGGATTTACATAGCAATTAACAATTACAAACATAGTAGACAACTAGAATCTTTATCATCTGTGAAGTACATGACAGACATTAATAATTGTTACAATAAGAAGTTCCTGCTGTATAATAAGTAGTTAGGCTTATGAGCATCCGAGCTTGTTATAATCAAGGTAGTTAGTGGGGTGGAAAGAAAGGTAGTGGGTGGATGCGGTGGGTGATATTAGAGGGGGCTTGGCAAGGGCATAGCCAGCATGTTTTCAGGTGCGCTTTTAGTAAAGTTTTGATGTGGGTGCATGATGGTACTGAGGTAACTGTGGGTAGTAGGGAGTTCCATAATTTGGCTATGGCGCAAGAGAATAGTGCTTCTCCAGCAGAGCTATTGGCTTTAGTGACCTGTAAGTGATTTTTGTTGGTGGATTTTAGTGGTCTGGTGGTGCGATAGGGTTGGACTAGATTCTGGAGGGATGGGACTTTTAGTGGATGGTTTACTAGTTTGTGGGCGAGTGTGAGTTGATACCATTGAAGGAGGTGAGGGAATTCAAGCCAGCCCAGTTCAGCAAGTGAGAGACAGTGGTGAATATGGTAGGATGCCCCTGTGGCAAAGTTGGTGATTTTGTTGTAGCAAGTCTCTAGCTTGTTTAGATTACATTGCCTTAAGTTGGTATATATTGGAGAGGCATAAAGTAGGGTGGAGATAAGGTGGGAATTTGCTACTGAAATCTTTGCTGCTTTGGTGAGAAGTTGCTTATTTCTGTATAACACTCCCAGTTTTTTGTGGACTTTTTTATGGTCATGGATATGTGAATGTCAAATTTTAGTTTATTGTCTATTTCCACTCCTAGCAATTTGGTGTGTTCTGTTGGGTGTATAGTGGTATTGTCTTTTGCTGTGATGTTAAAGTGAGAGTGAGTATTTGGACATCAATTTAAGGAAGGATGTCCACAACCAGGGTCTTGCAGCAAGAGTGTACAGAAAATCTACTTACTAAAACTCCTTCCTACACTTCTCTAGTAGCCACCCCTATCACCAGAAACGCTCTGTGGTTAAAGGGCAATTGGTAAAAGCAGTGAGGATAGTAACCCTGGAGGAAGATTTTGTAAATGAATGCCTGACATTAAAAAGAATGTTTCTTAGTAGGGGGCTACCTGGAAAAAATTGATCAAATCCTTGACCTTGGAAGTTAAACTTAAGAGGAATAGAGGGATTTATGCTTCTATATTGAGTATTACTAATGAGGGTAGTCCCACTAGAGAAATGGAACAGAGAACCACCAGAGGGGAATCCAGCTTGGAAAATGTAGTTTACTTTTCCTTGTGCCTGATTACTACCTTCAACATGGATAGTGAGGTGGTTAGGTATATCTTAAACAAAAACTGGGACCTAATTAATAGCAATGCAGATTTGGCGAGTAGAATAGGAGGCCCACCAAAAATTTTATTCAAGAGGGGTCCTAATTTGAAAATGCCGTTAAGAGAAGGGCAAAATGGTAAGAAGCTAGAAAGCACTTTAATATGTTGAATGTCACACTAATGCAACAGTCTGTGCAATTTATACTTATGAAATGCTAACGAGAAGGTTAGATTTTCCTTTCTGTGACGGATACATTCTTGAAGCTCCCTTGTAGGGGATTTGTTTTCCTTGTGCTTGATAGGTAAATCTTTCTTGGATTTAATTTAAGTAGCAAGTCCATCCGCCTTTGATTTAGTGTTGTCAGATCTATCCAGCATTCTTAAACGCCCATTTTAACAAGGTGTTTTTTTTAAATATATGAATGTGGTTAGATTTATCCACCCACTGTTTTTAGTCATGTAATGGATGCTTGTAAAGGGCGAATATATATTAACAATCATTGTGTTGATTACTGTGAGGGCTGTGCACTACCATTGGTGGTGTTGAAGCATGTGATTTTACTATGTATATTTTTAATGGAATGTTTTTAATTAAAACTTTTTTTACAGTCTGAGGAAGTTCAGCCAGACATTCGAACGAAAGTGTGCATTGATTAAAAGTTACTAACACACTGGTTGGAGTTTGCCTGTGGCTTTCTTGGCAAGTTTTGTTTTCAAGAAGTTTTAGTTTGTTTTTGTATGCTGTTATTCCTCTCCTTAACACCATACCCACCCATCACTTTCTCATCCCCTCTGTTCCCTTCATTAGCATGCCCATTGATATCCAGTGCATTCTCCACTCTCTCTCTCACCCTTGGGTACATGGATCTACTTCATATCATTGAAATTTCATAACGCTGAATTTCATAACATTGAGTCCAAAATATCCAAATCCCAAAACAATGAAAACTCAGAACATCGAAAGTGTGCTTCATAACATTGAAAACTACAATGCATATGTAAATAACATCTTCTCCACCTATAACACCTAACTAATAAACACACTTTCTACTACATTTCTGCAGGGAGGCAAGCCCCCCTGCACCTCCCATGTGGGGGCCTCTGCCCCCCATACCCCCCGTAAATTAAATATACCAACTCCAAGATCGCACTACAGTGGAAAAAAGTTAATTTCCTAACAGTGAGATTAGGAAAGTAACTTTTTTCCACTGTAGTGCGATCTTGGAGGTGGTATATTTAATTTACGGGGAGTGTGGGGGGGTGCAGAAACGTAGAAGAAAGTGTGTTTGTTAGTTAGGTGTTGCTGTAGGTGGAGGTGATAATATTTACTTGTGCAGTGTCGTTTTCAATGTTATGAAGCACACTTTCAATGTTCTGAGTTTTCAATATTTTGGCTTTTCAGTGTTTTGAATTTCTGATGTTATGGTCTCAGTGTTATGAAATTCAAAGTTATGAAATTTCAGTGTTATGAAGTAGACCCAGGTACGCTTACCATCACTTCATCCAAGTCACTCCAAAATTTTTCTTTTTCATCCATCGCACACCCAACTTGCAGAGCATATGCACTAACAGCATTCATCATCGCACCATCAATTTCCAGCTTCATAAACATCACTCTATCTGACACTTTTTTCACCTCCAAAACACTCTTGGCATACAGTTCCTTCAGTATAACCCCTATCCCATTGCTCTTCCCATCCACATCATGATTGAACAATTTGAACCCACCTCCAATACACCTGGCCTTACTCCCCTTCCATGTGGTCTCTTGCATGCACAATATATAAACCTTTCTTTTCTCCATCATATCAGCTAGCTCTCTCCCTATACCAGTCATACTGCCAACATTCAAAGTTCCTACCCACACTACCACACTCCTAACCTTCCTACTCTGTTACTGCCTTCGGACATGCCTTCCCCCTCTTCTTCTCCTTCACTTTTGGACAACATAGCACAATTTCTACCAACACCCTGTTGCTTAACAGTACTGGTGGCAGTCATTGTTAACCCAGGCCTTGACCGATCCGGTATGGAAATCTGTATTGTTGTCCACATACATCATTTGGCAAAAATTTTACACCAGATGCCCTTCCTGACGTAACCCTCCCCATTTATCTGGGCTTGGGACTGGCACAAAGAAATACACTGGCTTGTGCACCCCCAGTGGCTGGGTTGTACTAATAGTGGACAGTACTGGCCAGCAAATAACACAGGCAAATGGTAAAACCTGTCCTGGATGAATTTTAGTTGATGAATACCAAGGAACAAGCTACCCTCAGGAAAAGAAAGTTATTCACAATCTTATCATAAAGAGGATTGAAGCTGTGGTATTTCATGAAGCATATTTAGATGAGAGGACAATGCAATGGTTGCAGAAATGAGTGGTACAGGTGTCGGCAAGCCCTAAGTTTTAACAGGGTTTGGCAGAATTACTATTCTAATTAATAAGAAAACTTTGAACAAGTCATTTAACCAGACAAAGCTCATGGGTTGTTACTGAAATGGGTCCCTGTGGAGATGTCTCTACTGCTGTACACAAATTAAAACCTATTTAAAAAATCAGATCATTTGGAGGTAAAGGAGTAATGAAGAATAGACATTGACTTGGGGGGGAATACAGCAATATGGAGATATCTATATTATTAAAGCACAAGACCACAAAACAAGATGAAAAATATATCTACAACAAAGCCAGTAATGTAGATATATCTATATTACTTAGGATGATGTCATACCAGTATGAAACTTAATGTAAACTAAAAAAAATGAGGGTGGAGGGAAAGAGAAACCAATATACTGACATCAGCAGCTAGGGAGTGCTTTTTGGCAGTATATGAAGTGTGTATTATACAAGAACTGTGTAGGTCATAAAATATGACTAATTTACTAAACAAATATGATGCTCAACTCTCTTGCCAAATACTATTTGTTTTGATCCAAATGAAAAAAAAATATTTCTGATGCAAATCCATTTACCTTATATAAAACTAGATAAAAATGTTGTCTAGTACATGGCATAAGTACTACATTTGTCTTAATACTCCTCCATAAAAATAAAAATTGCACACATAGGCATAATTTATCAGCCAAGTGACACCATCTTAGCTCGAAAATAATAACATTAATAATAATAATTTAATTTAGCCAATACTTGGACAATATGTGATTGCATTGCCAATGACCTCAGGACAATATCTAAAACAATGCCGCAAACCACTATTTAAAGTGTAGCTGTAATAATCAATCAATAACCCATTTAGTTACTTAAAGGCACATACTATAATTTTACATACTATTAGTTTTACATTCTCTTCAGGGCATCTTCATTAACTTAATATACCCTCCTACAGGGTTAAACTCACTTGGACTAGCGTGATTTTAACATTAACTTTTACACTGTTTAAAAACCATGAAATAATAAAATAATATATGTATATATTAATTTTAAATTTTAAAATTTAAAATTTTGTTTTAAAATTTTGTTTTAAATACATTCACTATTTAATAGTGTACTAAAACTAAGTGAATATAAGCAAAAAATAAATATATAAGAATATAAATATGAACCAAGTACTCATACCAGTAATTAACAAAGCACTGGCGTGAATACAATAAAAACATTAATATATCAAATGTATCTAATATGTATTTAATATATTCAATACATTTAATATATAATAAATATAAATATTCACTGCTTGAATTTAATATAATATATTAAAAATAAAAATAAAAATAATAATATTAAAAATAAAAATAAGAATCATAATCACTCAGTTCATTTGATCAAGATAAATTACATACAAATAGGGTACACAAATTTTCCACTAGAAGTGAAATCGTAAAAGGGAATATTCAAAAACGTGGAAATAAAAACACGTGTATCTTTTTTAAAACATGAAAAAATGTACACATAGACGTGCCCCCACAAAGTTGATTATACCCATCTTTAACGCCATTGAGGGATGATTTTACCCTATCATCCCTATCTAAAGCTTTTACCAGCCAACCAGTTTTTAATGGAATTGTTAGGTATGATAATCAATTATACTAGTTTTTACTAGTTTTTTTTACTTTACTGACATTTACCTAACTAAGTTTTTTAACCTAAGTATACACATAATGGAAGTCATTTCGTTAATGCCTGGATATTGACAGGCATTTACCCTGAGCTGCCATAGGAGTTCCTTCCTCTCCAGTTTCAAAGATTCTGGTCCTCATCTTTCATCTTTCTTCAATTGATCGATGACTCTAAATTTAAATTCATGGCCAACAGATTCACTAATGTGTCTAGCTAATGCATTCTCCAATTTGTTCCTACTAATACAATAAATATGCTCATAGATCCTTTTGCCAAGCTTTCTATCAGTTTTCCCGATATAGAAAGCCGGGAAACTTGTGCATTTAGCTAAGTATACTACTTGTTTACTGTTACAGCTAAACTTCCCATTGGACCTGTATTTCTGCTTACCAATACTATAGTTGCACCCTACATCAATGTACTTACAGTACCTACACATGTTACACTTGTACATGCCTTCTTTATTAGTATTCACTTTACCATTAGCTTCCAGAATTTCTTTTAAATTATTACCATGCCTATATGTGATTTTAGGCCTTTCTGGAAACATTTCTCTAAAATATTTATCACTCATCAAGAAGTCCCAATTTTTTGTGATAATATTCATTATTTTATGGGAATCGATGTTAAATGTGCATACAAAACTACAGGTGTTAGCCATTTCTTCGTTTGTCACTACCACTAGACCCCCTCCATTTATCTTACTTAGTATTGGGGCGTAGTTACCTACAGTTCTTTTATACTGGACTTCCTTGATGATCCCCTGTAAGAAATGGGGAGGGTAACCCCTTTGCCTAAAGAAGTTGGACATTAAGATGCACTCCTCTTCAAACTCCTCATCCTTAGTTGTCATCCTGGCCGCCCTAACCAGTTGCCCCTTTACTACAGATCTCTTCTGGTGCATAGGATGAAAACTAGTGAAATGCAAGTACATGTTGGAATGAGTCGCTTTCCTGTATATTTTAGAAACAATCATCCTTACATCATAATCCTTCCTTAAATCTACATCCAGGTATACTATTCTATCCTTACTATGACTGGATGTGAAGCTCAGGAAGTGGGTGCTGTTGTTAAACATTTCTAACAAACCCTCTAATTCAACATCAGTTCCCTGGAATAAGATAAATATATCATCCAGGAACCATGTATAGAACAAGATTTTATCCCTGAAATCCAAGTTGTTTAACACGAAAGTTCTTTCCCAATAAGCCATCACTAGGTTCGCCAGGCCGGCTCCACATGGAGAGCCCATTGCCACTCCGACTTTTTGGTGGAAAATGTCGTTGTTGAACATTACATAATTGTATGAAAGAACTGTGTCTATCAGTTCTTCCACTAGTTTGATTTCACTAGTGGGTGCATCTAAAATCCTTAACATATCAATCCCAACCTGATGTGGGATGGATGAATACAGGTCCTTTACATCTACTGTAACAAAAACACTGTTAGCACAAAACTCTAAATTATTAATAGCTTGAAGAAATGACCATGAATCTTTTGAAATTTGGCACTCACTTTTGATGTATTTCTGCAAAATTGTATCTATAACCTTAGCACATGTGTATGTAATGCTATCTCTCCCATCCACCAAAGGTCTCATTGGTGGATTACTTACACATTTATGTACCTTTGGTATCCCAAAAAGAACTGGGATCCTTGGTGCTGGTTGTTGCAAATAGTTATATAAGCTTTTATCTATTCTTGCTTCTATATAAAGTTCTTCTATTAAAGCCAAAACTTTCCTGTATGCCCCATACATCTCATTCATAGAAGCCTTTACATAAGTGTTACTGTCCAAGATACTAAACATCCTTGAATTATAATCATCAATGGTCATTATCGCAAGACCCCCACCTTTATCTGGTTTCATGATGCAAATTGGAGCTTGACTTAATAACCTTAAGATATCCCTCTCTTCCCTACTAATATTGTATTTGTACCTATCTCCATAACCTGATGGTACACTGGGCTTCTTTAAATTACGCAAATCCACTTCGCACACCTTTTCAAAAAGTGCTAAAAGTGGGTGCAAAGGGGGATTATATACACTTGAAACGTAAAAATCAGATTTTTTATTTAAATTTTCCCCTATTAAGGCTAACAAATTAAGTTTCCTAGTAAAAATTTTAAGATCGATTAAAGTGTTAGCCACATCAAACTGAACAGTAGGAACAAATGTATATCCTTTCGATAATAATTCAATTGTTTCCGGACATATAACCATTTCCGTATAATTGAAAATCTTAAAATCAAAACTGGAGTTAAAAAGTACATTGCATTGTAGTTCATCGTAGTTCATCCCAGCTTTCTATATCGGGAAAACCAATAGAAAGCTTGGCGAAAGGATCTATGAGCATATTTATTGTATTAGTAGGAACAAATTGGAGAATGCATTAGGTAGACATATTAGTGAGTCTGTTGGCCATGAATTTAAATTTAGAGTCATTGATCAATTGAAGAAAGATGAAAGAGGAGGACCAGAATCTTTGAAACTGGAGAGGAAGGAACTCCTATGGCAGCTCAGGGAAAATGCCTGTCAATATCCAGGCATTAACGAAATGACTTCCATTATGTGTATACTTATGTTAAAAAACTTAGTTAGGTAAATGTCAGTAAAGTAAAAAAACTAGTAAAAACTAGTATAATTGATTATCATACCTAACAATTCCATTAAAAACTGGTTGGCTGGTAAAACTTTAGATAGGGATGATAGGGTAAAATCATCCCTCAATGACGTTAAAGATGGGTATAATCAACTTTGTGGGGGCACGTCTATGTGTACATTTTTTCATGTTTTAAAAAAGATACACGTGTTTTTATTTCCACATTTTTGAATATTCCCTTTTACGATTTCAACTTCTAGTGGAAAATTTGTGTACCCTATTTGTATGTAATTTATCTTGATCAAATGAACTGAGTGATTATGATTCTTATTTTTATTTTTAATATTATTATTTTTATTTTTATTTTTAATATTATATTATGTTAAATTCAAGCAGTGAATATTTATATTTATTATATATTAAATGTAAAGAATATATTAAATACATATTAGATACATTTGATATATTAATGTTTTTATTGTATTCACACCAGTGCTTTGTTAATTACTGGTATGAGTACTTGGTTCATATTTATATTCTTATATATTTATTTTTTGCTTATAATCACTTAGTTTTAGTACACTATTAAATAGTGAATGTATTTAAAACAAAATTTTAAAACAAAATTTTAAATTTTAAAATTTAAAATTAATATATACATATATTATTTTATTATTTCATGTTTTTTAAACAGTGTAAAAGTTAATGTTAAAATCACGCTAGTCCAAGTGAGTTTAACCCTGTAGGAGGGTATATTAAGTTAATGAAGATGCCTTGAAGAGAATGTAAAACTAATAGTATGTAAAATTATAGTATGTGTCTTTAAGTAATTAAATGGGTTATTGATTGATTATTACAGCTACACTTTAAATAGTGGTTTGCGGCATTGTTTTAGAATTTCTGAGGAAGTTAAGACATCAGTCTTGACAAAAAGTGTATTGCTATTTTTATCGCACTTTAGGTTGATATTAAAATTTAAGGATTTCTTGAGAGGAGAGTCTGGGATCTGATATTTTCTGTTGTTGAACTTGTCGGAACATTTTCTTGGTTTACCTCAGGACAATATGCCATTGTTTTGCCAAATACTTCTAAGACTTGGACATTATACCATTTCACATTTCCAAAGCCCTATGAACCAAAGATTTCTAATCTTTTATATGTGATTTAAGACAATAGTGGAACGTGCTGCAGACATATCTCTTTTAGTGGCAGGTAGACTATCTGAGAATCCCTAGAGAAACACTGTGAAAGTGATACACACCACATAGATACTGAATGCTACATAGCAGCTGTCCTGGGGATATTCCTGCAATGTCAAGGAGAACAGACTGCATCCGATTGGCTGCAACTGTTGACAGCCAGTTATCATCAATGGCTAGAGAGTTCTTGTTCATGAAAAGCAAAGTGTCAGTGCATAATGGGTGCTCATAACAGGAGGTCACATTGTGGCATAACAGACCCTGAAATCTGATATTCTTGAGAGGATGTTCACATATCTTTTTATGATTTAGGCCCTTGATTGGTAAAGAAGCACTGTGGTCATTCCAGTCATGACAAGTGTTGAGAAAAGTACGTACCAAAAGGGGAGTTATATACAATGATTGGCCTAATGAGTGCAGAGTTCAGTGTTATGATTACAACCCTGGACCTGGATAACATATCATTAGATATAAGTTGTGCGACAGAAGAAGGAATTCCTTTTTAACATGAATACATGGTGATCAAAGGGCAGTTCATTGTTGGCATAATTTTCCAAATCTCTTACTACAGGACCAATTTTCAGGGGTGTGTAGTCAATGTGATAGGTATGACGGGAGTCATTTTTGCTGAATGATGTGATTATACATTTTTGGGCATTTAGTTTTAGTTCATGGTTTTGACACCAGCAATTTGTTTGGGACAGACTTTCTTGGAGGATCAAGATGTCTTCAAGGGAGTTTATGATGGCACCAAGTTTGCAGTCATCTGTAAACTTGGTCAGCCACAAACCCTTAATATTATCTTTGGCCTCCGAGAAGTGAATGTCGGGAGTGGCCCAAGGACTGAACCCTGGAGTACAGCACTATTGTCAGTTCTTTTGGAGGAGGTAAAGCTGCCTACCCCCCAGGTTCTGTTTGTAAGCCAAATTACTATCCAATGAGTTACATAAGCATTTATATTATGCTTGGATAGTTTATCTAGGAGACTGGAGTGTGGGATGGTGTCAAATACCTTTTCAAGATTCAGGTATGTGGTGTTCATAGGTTCATAGGTATATACTAGATTAACAACCACTGTGGCCTTTATAAGCCTAGCCAAGCAACCCAAATGTATCCTGCAAGTTTATGTGCCGGCGTTTGTAAGTCTAGCCAAGCTTCCCACATGTATCCCACATGTTTATGTGCCCTAGAGTTTATTTTAAGATGTATGGGTAAGCTAGGACAAGACTTAGCAGGTTGTCTCTGTCCATTAAAGGCATAGGTGGCAGACCTAGGGTATAGTTCTGATTTCCCATCCACTGTATCAGGCTTCTTTTAAATTGAGTTATGGAAGAGCTCTGCTTCACGTGGATGGGAAACCTGTTCCAGAGAAGAGGAATTTTCTGAGACACATACCTGCCCCTCTAACATGCCCTTTTAATATCACAAATAAAGTATAAATCCCTAGATCAAGTAATTCTGATGCTATCCATTTTGTAGATGTACAAACGCTCCATCAGAGTAGGATACAAGGATTCCTTGTAAGCCAGGCATAGATTATTCTCGACAGTCTGTAGAAAGCATAGAGATAGGGCTTTGAGGTGATCTACACATGCCATGCTATTTATGCCCTGTATTCTTTTTTGTCAGGAACTTCTGTGAATGTTCCAGTTTGTTGTATGTGCCTGGTCAGGTACGTACCAAAGGAGGCATTGTACTCCATGGTGTGCCTACTGAGGCTGAATACAGTTAAATACGACTTCCTTGGACTTAGATGCTATTCCCTTGCTTATACATTGAGTAACAGAGAGTGCTTTCCTTACTACCTTAAACACATGTTGTTTGAAGCCAAGTTATTATCTACATTTGTACCCAAATCTGACTACTGGTTCTACTCTAAGGGGTGTGTTATCTAAGAGGAAATTTCTTAGGGCATCTGAGTTCCCAAAGGATACTATTATGCATTTCTTGGCTCTGAGTTTTAAACCATGCCTCTGGCACCAGTAATTTGACTGTGTTAATCCTTCCTCTAGGATGTTAGTGTCTTGGGTTATTCTAGGACTGCTCCTAGTTTGCAGTCATCTGTAAACCTGATCAACAAGAGGCCCTCAACATTGGGTTTGACTTCCAAAATGTAGATGCCAAAAAAGACTGGATCTAAAACAGAGCCCTGAGGAACTCCACTAGTAACTATCTTCTTTGTTGAGGTGGTCTCCCCTATTCTAAATCCCTGCATCCTATCTCAGAGTCATACAGCCAGCTATCAGGTATGTAACACAGGGAGTTTATGCCTATATCTATGATTTTGTGTACAATGCGTGAGCAAGGTATTGTATCAAATGCCCTCAAAGAAGTCCACCAGGTTGAGGAGGTATGATCTGTCCACGATGAAACCAAACGGGCTTGGATCCAGTGTTTGAAGGTTTTCTATGTCCTTATTAATCCCTTCCATGATAATTCTTTTCATGAAATTGCATATGAGACTTCTTCTTCTTCTTCTTTCAGCTTTCCCCAGTTAGGGGTTGCTACAGTGGATCACCTGTCCACTTATGATTGGCAGTGGAGTTTTATGGTGTCGAGTTGCCAGCCAGGCTCCCAACCTTCTGCGGAAGGCACACACATGCATACACACACCTAGGGCCAATTTAGAGTTGTAGAAAATGCTAGCCAGCAGAATGTAGCATAGATTATTGTATTTATTAGCTAAAAAGCAATTTAAAGTACCCAGTCCACCTACAGCATGTCTTTGGGAGGAAACTGGAGCACCCAGAGGAAACCCACGCGACCACAGGGAGGACATGCAGACTCCACACAGAAGGCACCCCAGCCAAGGATTGAACTGGAGAACCTTTTGCTGTGAGGCGGCAACACTAACTGCTGCACCACTGAGGCTGCCCAGATTTGCATATGAGACTAGTCATACTAATGTTTCTGTAGTTCCTAGGGTCCACTGATGGCACACCCTTGTATAGAGAGATGACCATTTCAGTTCTTGTTTCACATGGCACAAAGCCTGTCTAGAGGGTAAGGTTAAACAGTGATGCCAATTGTCCTGACAGCTCATGTTTTAGGCTATTTAGGTGGCATCCTAGGGTATTATCATAGTCCACCGATGCAGTGATTTGAGCTTAGAGAACACATTTGGGACATGCTCCCTGTGATACTTGGGGAGGTTATGTTTGATGGTATTCCCAGGGGGGGCAGCCAGGATAGAGAGTAGGGTAAAAGTAGAGCTGAATTTGTTGTTCAGCAGATTTGCTATATTTTCCAGCTCTGAGTAGGTGTCTTTGTTTACAATCAGTTATGCATACTGCTGTGTGCTGCCTTTGAGGTTTTGGACATTAAAGAAAGCCTTGTGGTTTTCCTTTGCCTGGAAGGCTATCTTTTCCTAAGATTTAGCTTCAGTAGACATAATTTGCCCTTTTGGTTGTTTGTATAGATTGGTGAGTGTGTTTTTTATCATACTGGGTGTAGCACTTCTTAATCTTGGCTATGATTTCCTTTTTTTGTATGACCTGTTTCTGTCAGGATTCCATCAGAGTGGTTTGCTTTTTTAGTTAGTTTAGGGATTATTTCTGCTGTGCACAAGTGAGTACTGATTCACTCTCATCCATTGCTACAATATTTTTTTCAAAGAAGTCAACCAGGTTAACTAGGCAGGATGTGCCTTTAACAAATCAGAACTGGCTTGGGGCAAGTGTCTGTAGGTTACCTATATTCTTATTTATTAATTCGGTTTACTATTGAAATGTCGAACGGCACTACATCTACTGTACTATAGTCGAACACGGAAGTTCGAAAATAGTAATGTCGACGACAAAAAAACAATCTAGGACTGTGTTTTAACATGGGTCGAGGTAGGGGAGATGTTTGTAGTTCTGAATAATACTGAACACCTACCTCGACCCATGTTAAAACCATTCCTAGATTGTTTTTTTGACGTTGACATTACTATTTTCAAACTTCCGTGTTTGACTATAGTACAGTCGATGTAGTGCCGTTCGACATTTCAATAGTAAACCATTAATTCTATAATGATCCTTACTGGTCAGGCTCATGAGACTATAATTACATGGTCCACTAACATCCCACCTTTGTGCATGGGACTGAGTATAGTTCTCCTCCATTCTTCCAGCACTAAAACTGTTTTGAGGATGATATCAAATAGCCTCTATTGGGGGCCCAACAAGTCTTGTTCCAGGCTGACCAGTAGACAGTCTGGTTTGTTCTTCAGCCACATAGAAGTATGAACATAGGAACATACTAGGCAAGCAAACACTGAGACCATAAGCTCTACATTGTCATATACACTTTTAAGCAGACCCTTTTCAAGCACTGCTCAGTGCTCACTTCCCAAATTGAGCAGGGCTGTACATGATAACCCTGGTGTAAATGTGTGTCTAGCCATCCAGTCCTTTAAGGTAGCCAGGGTAGTATTTTGTTTGACCTGTAGTGGTTACTTATTCCATAGGCTAGGAGTATATTGAGTAAGGAACAAAAGTAGTGTTCTTGGTCTTAGGCAGTGCCTAGTGCCCAGAGGACTTAATTTTGGGAGATTTGAGGAGGCTGTAGAAACTGGTATGCAATCTGAGAATATTGGCAGGACTGGAGGTGAAGTTTAAGTTAAATTTGTCTGTTAGTTG